>NW_025865605.1:51463-56873 GCF_002878395.1 Capsicum annuum
CCCCCATGGGGGACGTCAGTACAAAATATGTACTGAGTATGTAAAGTTGTAGATAATCACATATGATATAGGATCTCAATATAAATCAGAAACAAGTGAATAAATCATAATAGAAGTAGACCACACTTACTAGAACTTGTGACAACCTGTACGTTGTATTTATTCAATCACTTTACCTTCATTCTTATCATCTTTGTAATCATTACTGTACTGTACTGTGACCATTAGGCTGCCTCCAGTACATATCAACTGGGATCGACCCATGATAGGCTTATTCCCCGGGGATACCACCCATAAACAAATAAATAGAGATCGACCCATGATAGGCTTAAGCCCCTGGGATACTGCCCGATAAGAGAGAACTTCCATCACTTAGTTTAATTAATCATTGAGATTGTTATTTCGGTCGCCACCATATATTTGATACTTTAAAACAATGATACATTAATAAGAGACATATAAATAGACCATCAATGCAATAATCATGAAGTAAGAACTCATTGGCACATCAATGAAGTATTTTGGAGTCATCAATTCCATAACAATAAAGTAGGAACTTATTAGTATATCAATGAAACGTTTTGGAGTCATTAATAGCACATGGATCTTATTTGAGTAACCAGATACCTTCTGACATTTATTAGTGCAATAAACATGTAAGATTTGGAAAACAAGTAAGTATTGGAATGTCTTGACATCTTGTAGGGTGGAAACAAGTTCATTGGTAACGTAGGACATCATACAAAACCATTATGGATCACATGTTACTGAATAACTTTGGAAACTTTCTTTATAGAACAATTTTTCACTTTCATGCCAAGATATGGTATAGAGTATTCTTTACATACCTGACTGTCAACCTTCAATACTAGGCCCAAATGGACTTCCTGTTATTTCGGATTACTTATCTACAATGAACATATATAGCAATCTAGTACTAGCAACCAAACGTCATAATTCAATTATTTGAATTCACCAAACTAGTGGTTAAGTATTAAGACTTAATTACACTATAAAGGGTGTCACTTTTATCCTCTTATACTCCAATTATATTCACATACCATGCATATTCATACAACATCCTCCAATATCAAGTTTGGATTCATTTATCCTTCCAACCAATCCATTAAACAAAATTGAGCCATAGACATAAATAATCATCAATTCAACAGTATATCACCATATCCACCTTCCATAACTCAATTACCATATCCACCTTCCATAATTCAATACAACCAAACCATGCAAAATAGTCTATAACCCTATTTTCATCACCTTTCAGTAACAACCAACATAATAATCCTCTATCACACATATACATATGGAAAAGAACAAAGGCAAAAAATATTCGTACCTTAGAATTCACCTCTTGATTATACAATCATGTTTGCACAAATAATAGGTGTCATTCAAAGATCTCGAGATGACAAACGCAGTTATTGGATTACTTTGAAATTTGTACGGTTGAATCAAAAGTAATTTAAAGGTCAAATTTTGCTAGGGTTTGTTCTTTCTCAATGATTGATGATGAAAATGAGTTTTTCAACCCATATACATGTATATATACACATATTCCCGTCCATAATATAATAGGAAATGACCAAAATGCCTTTAAAATTTAAATAATGTCAAATCTATCCTTTGGTGGACTGTTTTGATAAGCTAAAGTAGATCGACCATAACTCTTTGCTCCAATATTGGATTTTAGTGAAATTGGTATAATTGGAAAGATAATTCAAAGGGATTTCATTTCATATAATGTAGGTCACCCAGTTCATCCTGTACAAGGAGTTATGGTCATTTGAAGTTAACCCTAAAAATCTGTTTTGATAGGCTGAAGTAAAACGAGTATAACTCCTTACTCAGACGTTAGATTTGGATGAAACCAATTGAATTGGAAATAAGACTCAAAGATATTTCTTTTCATAGGTCACAGCTCTCCCAGTTCATTATATTAAGGTAGTTAAGATCATTCGAAGTTAATCCAAAAATTCGGCTGGCCTCAGTAGTATTTGTGCAGGAAATTTTCTTGCACATTTACTATTCCCAAATATCCCAACCACCGTTTTATAGTTTCGAACGTGCTCAATTATATCCAAAACCTATCTATTTTTTGAAATCTTTATATCATTTGAAATCTTATTCAATAACCTTCGCATGGAACCATCGACGGGCAAATTCTGGTATAAATAAAATAAAAAATTAATTCCATATAAATATGACCAATACACGTACTTGAATACGCCAATACACATACTTGAATATGGGATGTTACATTTGCCTATCAGTTACAGGATATGGCTCACTTGTGGTTCAAACAGTGAAAAGTAGAGAAGGCTGTAGATGCAGGGCCATAGAATGGGAGGAGTTTGCAGTTTCTTTTCATGATAGGTTCTTCCCACTAGAGTTGAGGGAAGCAAAATTTTTAGAGTTTATAAACCTGAAGTAGGGCAATATAATAGTGCAGGAATATTTCCTTAATTTTACTCAGTTGAAAGATATACCCCGCATTTTTTGAAAGATAGACGATTTAAGATAAGTAAGTTTGTATCAGAGGTGTCTAGCAATGTGGTCAAAGAGTGTAGGACTGCACTACTGATAAAGAAGATAGACATATCTTGGATTATGGTCCATACTCAGTACATAAAGGAGGCAAAGAATAAAGAGAAGGAGGGGGAGAGCAAGAGAGCGAGGATAAGTTATTTTTATTTTACTCAACCTAAGTTAGAGGGTGGGAATGATTCTCAGTTTTGCTCGAAATCCTCAGTTCCAGTTCCATTTTCAGTCAGCGCTCCAGTGCTGAAATTTATATATGGAAACAGAGCTAGGGCATCATGCCCTAAGCCCCTGGGCAGTGTTAGTAGTTCCCGAACCAATCTTCTTTGCTAGAAGTGCGGTAGAAACCACCAGGATATCTGTAAAGCTGGCAGCGATATATGTTTTGAATGTGGCAAGCGAGGCCACAGAGTCAGATAGTGTCCTCAAGTGGGTTCACAGAGTCAGCATACTCATTCCCTAGCTCAGTTTGGTAACCTGAATCAGCAGGATGCCTCATCCAGTGCCACCAGTGGGAAGTGTCCAAACAGACTTTATGATCTTCAGTCCCGACAGGATCAAGAAATTTCTCCTAATGTGGTCACCGGTAAATTACAAGCTTATTATTTTCATGTTTACACTTTTCTATATTTAGGAGCTTTTTTGTCCTTTGTTAATCCTTATATAGTAGTTGATTTTGGAGTCAGTCCAGAAATCCTAGCAGAGCCTTTCTCAGTCTCTACCCCAGTGGATAAATCTATCATAGCCCAGTAGGGATACAGGAACTGTCCAATTATGGTATCTCAGAAAATCACTTTAGCAGACTTAGTCAAATTAGAGATGACTGATTTTGATGTCATTCTCGACATAGATTGGCTTCATTCCTACTATGCTTAGTTGACTGTAGAAATAGAATTGTCAAGTTTCAGTTTCTGAATGAACCTATCCTAAAGTGGAGGGGTAGTACTTCAATACTTAGGTCCAACTTGTTTCTAACCTTCGGGCTCTAAAAATGATATCAAAGGTGCGTGTCTACCATCTTATTCGAGTCCAATACTCTAGTTTAGAAACCCCTATTCTTGAATCCATAGCTGTAGCATGTGAATTCCCAGATGTGTTTCCCAAAGATCTTCCTAGAGTTCTTCCCAAAATGCAAACTAATTTTGAAATCAATCTTCTCCTAGATACTTAGCCCATATCTATTCCGCCATCATAATGGATCCATCAGAACTTAGAGAATTAAAAGAATAGTTAAAAGATCTCTTAGATAAGGGATTCATTAGACCTAGTAATCCCCGTGAGGTGCATCAGTTTTATTTGTGCATAAGAAAGATAGTGCCTTCAGAAATTGTACAGATTACCATTAGTTAAACAAAGTTATGGTAAAGAACAAGTATCCACTTCCCAGAATCGATGACTTGTTTGACCAACTTCAGGGTGCCAACTATTTCTCTAAGATAGACCTCAGATTAGGCTATCATCAGCTGACAGTAAGAGAATATGACATCTCGAAGACAACATTCAGAACTTGGTATGGTCACTTTGAATTCTTAGTCATGTCCTTTGGTCTTATGAATGTCCCAGTAGCCTTTATGGACTTAATGACCTGGGTATTCAAGCAATACTTAGACATGTTCATCATAGTCTTTATAGATGACATTCTTATTTGCTCCCGTAGTGAACATGATCATGCAGACTATTTTAGAATTATATTATAGACCCTCAGAAACCATCAACTATTAGGCAAATTCAGTTTCTAAGCCATATAATTTCTGGTGATGCCATTAGAGTTGATCCCCAAAAGACCAAAGCAGTGAGAAACTGGCCCAGGCCTATCTCTCTATCAGATATTAGGAGTTTATTGGGTTTGGCTGGCTATTACTGATGGTTCATTAAGGAAATTTCATCTAATGCACCCCCTATGTCCAAATTGACTTAGAAAAAAGTCAAGTTCCAGTGGGCAGATTCTTGTGAGAAGAGTTTTCAAGAGTTGAAGACTCGACTCACTACAACTCTAGTTTTGAACCTACCAGATGGTTTTGATAGCTTTGTTGTATATTGTGATGCTTCCAGAGTTGGATTGGTTTGTGTCTTAATTAAGAAAGGTAAGGTCATTGCCTACGCCTCTAGATAGCTTAAACTCCATGAGAAGAACAATCCAACTCATAATCTTGAGTTAGTTGCTGTAGTGTTTTCCTTCAAGATTTGGAGGGACTATTTGTATGGTGTGCACATTGATGTGTTCACTGATCATAAGAGCCTACAGTATATGTTTTCTCAAAAAGAACTAAACCTCCATTAGAGAAGGAGGTTGGACTATGACATGAGTGTCTTGTATCATCCGGGCAAGGCCAATGTAGTGGCCGACGGCCTCAGTAGAATATCTGTGGATAGTTTTACCCACATTGAGGACACTAAGAAAAAGTTATTCCAGGAAGTCCATCAGTTAGCCCGACTATGTTTTCTCTAGGTTGATTCAGCAGAAGGTAGTGTAGGGGTACAGAGTATCTCAGAATCACCCCTAGTTTCCATGGTGAAGGAAAAGTAGGTTGGGATTCTAGTCTAGTCCAGTTGGAGGAATCAATTAGAAATCAAAAGGTACAAATTTTCTCATAAGGAGGAGATGGTGTGTGATGTTGCATGGGTCGGCTATGCATTCCAGACATAGTGACTTGAGGTAGAAAATTCTTATAGAAACACATGGTGTGCGTTACTCTATTCATCCAAGGACCACCAAGATGTACTATGATTTGAGGGAGATCTATTGGTGGAGTGGGATGAAGATAGATATTGTAGAGTTTTTTGCTACATGCTCAAAATGTTAGCACGTTAGGATTTAGCACTAGAAGCCTAGTGGGTCTATGCAGGATTTCAG
>NW_025865606.1:0-3813 GCF_002878395.1 Capsicum annuum
TGATTTATACAATTATACCATTACTTCCTTATTATGACTTGATAATTGTTATCGAGAATTCTGTATCCCTACTATTGATTATTTTTTCAAGTGTCTTTAAAATGTGAGTTGGATTGTGAATTGAGGCGTGTTGATGTTGAAGTTGGAGGGCTATGATGAGCCTTGGCATTGTTTTGGTGTTATTGATGTTGTGGTGGTTTAAAAAGGTGATACATTTCGATGTTGGGAAATATTCTTGATTTGAGTCGAATTAGGGATCCACAAATTATTACTTAATAAATTGCGAAAGATATATGATTTTGGTCGTCATTGTTGACCTTTGAGACATTTTATAGTGGAATCCCTAACACGTTCTGAGCTTGTCGAGGAGTAGTACTTAGCACCGAGAGGAAAATTTGGTATTTCTCCAAACCTATGTGCCACCGTAGGGTTGTTTGATGATGATATTATTGGCTAGAGAACCCGATTGTGATTATTGCAATTTTAAGGTCATAATCCCTGGAAAATAGTATGATACTCCCGCCAAAGGGGGTTTCAAATATTGGTATTCTACGTAGCTCACATGGGGTTATAGGTTAAGGAAATTCCCCTGTCCATAAGAATCATGTTTATTAAAATACCGAGTCACTCCGAGTTTTGATGTGGTAAGTCAAGTTGCCTAAGATGATCTATAATAATTTATGAGGTTTTTCTCCTACATTTCCTATCTAAGGTGTTATGAGTTTCATGACTCAATGTCACGTAAGCCAGGTTGTCCGTATATACGTTTTTATGAAATTTATGATATTATTTATATTTTGCATGCGCCCCCACATACTCAGTACGTATCTTGTACTGACCTATATATTTCTCTATGGGCTAGATATTTACCATAATGTAGGTTCAGGTACTCAGCCGCAGCCACGACAATGATGTCTAAGTGCCACATCTATGTTCCTTCAGTGGTGAGTCCTCATGGTTCGAGGACCAAGTTGCTAGTTTTGGTGCTGTTGTTTTGTGATCCCTTTGATCTGTTGAGTCAGTTGGGGGTTTGTGCCAATGGTTCGTTGATTTTTCTATGTAGAGGCTATGTGTGTATTGTTGGGTTGGTTTGTGCATAGACATTCCATATATTTACAGTCTAATGATATTCCATGCCATGTGCAATGTGATATGGTATGTACTTATATACATATCCTTAGCATAGCGTTTATGTTGCTGTGTTGGAAACCAAGGGTATTGTTTTGGCTTAAAGGGTTATCTTGAGGCTACGTGTAGCTTAGGGCACTGTGTAGCATCTTCGGATGATATTTCGGGGCGTTTCAATCTTGGTATCAAAGCCTAAGGTTTAAAGAGTCCTAGCAAGTCTGATAAGCCGCATTACGTAGAGTCTTGATCATCGGTGTGTAGCGCACCACATCTATGAACAAGAAGCTACAGGACGTTTTAGGAAAGGTCATTTCTTTCATTCTAAAAGAGTTTATTGTGCTTACAAATTTATTTTATAACTTGCGCACTCATATGAAAGAAAATTCCTCCACGTCGAGCTAGCGGAAACAACAACCAACCTCAACCCATTGATCCGTTACATGAGACGGTATCCCAGGCCAAATTTTGGGCAGCTTTTTAGAGACTAGCCCAGGCAGATACCGCCAATACTCAGGCCAATGCTCCACCTCTGTAGGAAAATAATTTGGCAGCAGCATGAATTCGTCACTTTATGCAGATGAATCCACTAGAGTTTCATGGGTCGAGAGCAGGTAAGGACTCGCAGATGTATATTGATGAAATGAAGAAAATTACACAGATTATGCACGTGATCAAGGAAAAAAGTATGGAGCTAGCTTCTTATCAGTTGAAGGATGTTTCCTATGACTGGGTAAAGATGTAGAATAAGGGTAGAGAGGAAGATAGCACTCTGGTGACTTGGCAATTATTCCAAGATGCTTTCTTGGATAGATTTTTTTCTCTTGAGTTATGGGAAGCTAAGATAGAGGAGTTTATAAATTTGAGACAAGGCTCCATGTTGGTTAAGGAGTATTTTCTTAAGTTTAATCAGCTATCGAAGTACGCTCCCAATATGATGGCTGACTCGAGGGCTAGTATTAGCAAGTTTCTAACTGGCGTGTCGAGTTATGTGGTGAAATAATATAGAACTACTATGATTAACAGGGAGATTAATCTTCCAAGGTTAATGATTCATTCCCAATAGATTGAGTCAGACAAGATAAAGGAAAGAGAAAGAGTAAGAGGGATTAAGAGAGTCAGATCGGAGCAATAGGGGTCTGGTCAGACTAGATTCTCTGGAGGGAGTCGCCCTAAGTTTTAGAGACATCCATTTATACCTGTGCCTTCCTCAACTAGTGCTCCTATATATCGGGGCAAGCAGAAGCTCGAGAATAGGTCGGTACCTTCCAGGTCTCAGGATAGTGTAAGCACCCAGCCTCATCCTCCTTCATGTCCTAAGTGTGGTAAAGACCATTTTGGGGAGTGTTATATGGGGCAGTTGGGCTGTTTTGGTTGTGGAAATTTGGGCCATATACTTAGAGACTGCCCGTATGCCAGACAACAGAGTTGTGATGCCCGTCCCAAGAGTTAGGCTACCAGTGCCCCGCTTTTCGTAGCCCATCCATTTCCTCCTCAGGGTGCTTTATCTAGTACTGCTGGCAGTCAACGCTAAAATTATTTCTATGCTATACCACTTTGTCAAAAGCAGGAGGACTCTCCCGATGTTGTCACTAGTATGCTTCATGTTTTCCATTTTGATGTCTATGTATTGATGGATCCTGGTTCAAGTTTCTCTTATGTGACACCTTTGGTTGCTGTAAACTTTGAAACGAATCCTGAACTAATTTCTGAGCCTATTCTTATTTCTATCTCGGTAGGAGAGTCTGTTATTATTAAGCGAGTGTATAAGAAGTGTCCCATCACTGTCTTTTATCGGGTTACATATCCTGATTTGATGGAGCTAGATATGGTTGATTTTGACATCATTCTTGGTATGAATTGGCTTCACTTGCGCTATGCGTATATAGAGTGTCGTGCTCAAGTGGTTAAGTTTTAGTTTCCTGATGAGCCTATTTTTGAATTGTCCAAGAGTTCTATGACTCCTAAAGGCCGTTTTATATCTAATCTCAAAGCTAGGAAGTTGATTTCCAAGGGTTGCTTTTATCATCTGGTTTGGGTTAAAGATACCAAGTCTGAAACCCCGACCATTAAGTTGATTAGTGTTGTTAACGAGTTTCTTGATATTTTTTTGGAAGATCTTCCTGGAGTACCTCCTAATGAAGAGATAGAATTCGGGATTGACCTTTTTCCCGATAGCCTATTTTTATTCCTCCGTATCGTATGGCTCCTGCTGAACTTAAAGAGTTGAAAGAGCAACTCAAAGATCTCCTAGATACGGGTTTCATAAGGCCTAGTGCATCTCCTTGGGGTGCACCTATTCTATTTGTGCGGAAGAAAGATAGTACCTTGCGTATGTGCATTAGTTACCATCAACTTAATAAGGTAACTATCAAGAACAAGTACCCCCTCCCTCAAATTGATGACTTGTTTGATCAGCTGCAAGGTGCTAGCTATTTTTCAAAAATAGACCTTAGATCTGGTTATCACCAACTCAAGGATAGGGAATGTGATATTCCTAAGACAGCCTTTCGAACTAGTTATGGTCATTTTGAATTCCTAGTGATGTCTTTCGGGTTAACCAATGCTCCTGCGGCTTTCATGGATCTTATGAACCGAGTATTTAAGCAATATTTGGATTTGTTTGTTATCATGTTGATAGATAACATTCTTGTTTACTCTCGAAGTGAGTTCGATCATGCAGACCAT
>NW_025865607.1:0-10993 GCF_002878395.1 Capsicum annuum
ATACTTAGCACCCTGAAGCTGGTTGAACATGTCATTAATCCTAGGAAAAGGATATTTATTCTTCACCGTCACCTTATTCAACTAGCGGTAGTCTATACACATTCAAAAGGACCTATCTTTCTTATGCACGAAGAGCACAAGAGTTCCCATGGGGAAATACTAGGACGAGTCAAACCCTTGTCAAGGAGATTTTTCAACTACTTCTCAAGTACTTTCAGCTTAGCTGGAGCCATTCTATGTGGAGGGATAAAGTTAGGAGAAGTGTTTGGAAGAAGATCAATCCCAAAATCAATTTTCGTATCAATAGAAACACTAGAAAGATCATTGGGGAACATTTTTGGAAACTCACAGACCATCGGGATAGATTTCAATAAAGGACCTTCATAACTAGAATCTTTAGCATGAACTAAATGGTATAGAAACACCTTGGAGAGCAACCTTTAGGCTCTAAGATAAGAAATAAACCTTTCCTTAGGCACCAAGGAACTACCTTCCCACTCTATTACCAACTTATTTGGGAATTGAAAATTGACCCTTCAAGTCCTACAATCTTGTAAGGCATAACATGAACAGAGCCAATCCAACCCCAGGATAACATCAAAATAGACCATATCTAATTCTATAAAGTTTACCAAGGTCTCTCTACCACAGATAGATATCACACAACTCCTATAAACTTTTTTAGCAACTAAAAAATCACCCACTAGGGTGGACACAAAATAAGGGTCCGAAATACTCTTAATATAATAATCAAAATGAACAGCCATATGTGGGGTCACATAAGAAAGAGTAGACGTTAGATCAACCATAGGATACACATTAAGGAAAAAGAGTTATAACATACCAGTGATGACATCTTGAGATACCTTAGATTCCTAGAGAGTGGTAAGAGCATAAAGGCGATTTCGACCAGTGTCGAAGCTAGAGGTAGCACCTTTGGTGCAGGAGCAGAAGAATCAACAACCGGTACCTTATTAGTCCCAGTAGAAACCCTGGATCAAGGCCAATCCCACAACATGTGATCCAGTTGACCACACATAAAACACTTATTTCTTCTTTCCTCAAAAAATCCATAAGGCACCTGACCACAAAAACAACAATGAGGATAAGATGAGGCTAACTGAGCTCTACTAGCCTGAGACTAGGCACCCTGTGCTTTAGGACCATTACTATTTTGGAAATGACTATCACCAGATAACTTTGGATATGGGGCACTAGCCATAGAATAAGAACAAAAATTTCCCTAGGACTTCTTCTTAGACCACTGCTTGCCATTACCATCACTATTTTTCTAACCTTCACCCTGTTCTAAATACTGGAACTTCTTACTTTGCGTTGCTCTAATTTTTTCCTACTTTTTCTTCTTATTTTCCACTCGTTCAATTTACACCATAAACCTAGAAATATCCATGTCCTTGTTCAATATGGTGTCCTTACATTCCAACACCAAGTCATGGGATAACCTAGAAACAAACTTTCTCATCCTCACTCTCATTAAATATAATAACTTAGGAGCATAATGGGACAACTGGTGAAACTTTAAGGCATATTTCTTAACATTCATCCTGCCCTGCCTCCAATTCATAAAGTCCTCGAACTTTGATTCCCTCAACTCGTGAGGAAAGAAACGGTCAAGAAAAGTACCTGAAAAATCATCCCACAAGGCTACTTCAGTATCATTACTTATATCATACCACTGATATGCCACATCCTTTAGCTGATATGCAGTAAACTCCACACTTTTTGAGTCAAAAGCATGCATCACTTGAAAAATAGTTTTTATTACATTAATGAACCTATTAGGATTCTTCGCCACCTTAGAACAAGTAAAAATAAGAGGTTTAAGACTCATGAACTAGCCATGTTTAGTGACCACAGTAGAAAGAGAAACAACACCCTCATGTTTAGATTGGTAAGACTGATAGGTTACCAACTGAGAAAATAGATGAATAGAGAAACAAAATTCCGTATTAGAAATATCTCTTTGAGATGGTGGGGCATGATTTCATTAGCTCGAGATACCTGAAGAGGTCAGGTATGGATCGATGGAACTTCACATGGGGCAGTATAATAAGGAGCTGGATCCCTAGATCGAGTCTGAACTCCATAAGTAGAACAAACCGATATTAGATAGAATTTAAGACCTTACATTCTATTGCTTGAAATTACATCAAAAGAAAAGGTAAAATATTCCTAGATTCCTTGTAGCCTCTCTCTCATAAGTGTAGCGTGCTAAACAACCATAAAAGAGACTCTGCTTGGTATGACTTTTTGGATACCCAATGACACAAAACCTAGGCTCTGATACTATCTTTGCCATAACATAAAATAGGGCATGGTCGTGACGAGCATCCTAAGTACGTCGAGGACCAAGCACCAGTCCTTTTCTTAACCAAATAGAACACAAAAACATATGATAGCAGATGAGTTCTGAACATATAAAAAGAAAGAGAAAATAGTGACTCAAAATCCTATGAAAGTCAACAACCAAAACCATCTAAAGTATACCATTAAAACAACCTATTTTGGGATATGCCCATGACTCTAATATCATGACATAGCTACATAACCCTCATTAAAGCCCAATTAGAATACTTTTCAAACATTTCCAATAATAAAACAAGGTGTCATTTGTTATGGTACTATCAAGTGGTATCGTCATACCGACTGTAGCTTGCAAGCACATGAAACTTTGCCATGTTAATCAATTTACCAATGGGACTCTAACCCAATAAACCAATGAGACTACAAAGTACCACATAGGAACCAAATTATGTAGCCAAGTGGGACTCTAACTCAACTAGCCAACGAGAATCCAAAGTCCCAAGTAGGAACCAAAACATTTTGCCAAGTGGGACTCTTACCGCTTAACTAATAGGACTCTAAAGTTCTCAATTCCAATTCAATTCATGGCCATCAAGACCTTTTTAAAGAAAATTCAGTTTCCATTACTCTTTTAAACTATTTAAGGTTCCAAAATACTTTTCAATATGCAGATTCACATGTTCAAAACTAATTCCACAAGATTGGGTTGAGGTTATTGAAAACTCCAAATCATTAACTCATCAAACTTGGGAATAACCATAATCACCATTAAATTTAAACACCCATTCATCCAATTTTGATTCAAAACCACCATACAAAACATAAACAATACATAGTTAAACATGAAACATCACATAAACAACAATCATTTAAACCTCAACGCATGTCCAAAAACGAATCTTTTAAACCACATGGGTAACCATTTAAGAACATGATTTTAATAAAATAAGTTTCAGGGAAAGAGGTATATTCTTGAAAAGATCATAATTTTTGACGGAATTTGCCCTTGGAAGCTCTAGACAACCAATCTTGAGAAAACCTTGACACTATTGCTTTAGAGAATTCATGAGAAGAGAGAAGTTATTTTTGTGTGTTATGGATGGAAATGGAGTCCCAATAAAGTTTTAAAGTAATAGATTATGCTTAGGTAAAAGGGAAATGTCCAAAGCACCCTTAAGTTAAAAGCTAAAAAATTGTTGGCAGTGACTACGAGTCATTTACGACTCATAAGGACTCATTATGACTTGTAGGTTTCGAGTCATAATCAAGATAGAGACTTTTAGGTACACACTGGTCATCCTATGATTGGTAGGTCATGACTCATATAGAGTCATTATGATGCATTTGATCTAGTCGTACTCAAAGCAGAACACTTTGGGCATCATATTGGTTTGGCTATGGAAGGGGATTCTATGACTCATTGGGAGTCTTTATGACTCGCAGCCTCAAGTCATCACTAGGGCAGTAACTTAGGAAAATCACACTATACACCCTATGATTTGGGTCCTATGACATGCCACGACACCCTATGACTCATAGAGAGAGTCATAGTCAAGGTAGTGTGTTTAAAACTCCAAAGTTTTTCTAAGGCCAAAAACATAGGGTGCTATATTCTCCCCCCTTAGAATCATTCATCCTTGAATGTTGGGTTAAGGAGTTCCTTTCCATGATTTAAAAATAAACACCATGCTTAGCTTTAACAAAGGCAGAAAACAAAGATGTTGAAGAAATAACAATTTCCTTCAACAAAGTCAGAAAACAAAGAAGTTGAGATTATCACATACCTTAAGCAGGATTATCCAGAAGTGAAAATAAAAATAGGTATTTTGACTTCATGTCTTGTCAGCTTCTAAAGTAGCTTGTTCAACTTTATGATTCCTCTAAAGAACCTTTACCAAAACCATATCTTTTGTATGAAATCAATGGTCTTGCCGATCCAAAATCTCAACCAGGATTTTCTCTCATAATAAGGAATCCAAAATAACAACACTCTCTGATGAAACTACCAAGGAAGGATCACCTACACATTTCTTTAACATTGACATATGAAAGGCTAGATGAATAACCCAAGCTTGAAGGTAAATCCAACTTATACGCTACACTGCTTACTTGCTTTAAAATATGATATAGACCAACATAACAGGGACTAAGATTTCCTTCCTTATGAACCACATCGCTCCCTTCATTGGAGACATCTTCAAGAATACCAAATCAACCATATCAAACTCTAAGTCCCTTCACCTTATATTCGCATAGGACCTTTAGCAACTTTGGGCAGTCTTAAGCCTATCCCAAATTACATTTACCTTCTCCATAGCTTGGTGAACCAAGTCAGGACCATACAATCTATTCTTCCCAACCTCAAGACGTCCAATAGGATACCTACACCTATTACTATAAAGAGCCTAAAGGTATTAACCAAATACTGGCATAATAACTATTGTTATACGCAAACTCTATGAAAGGCAAATGATTAACCCAACTACCATGAAATTCAAGCATACAAGACCTTAGCCTATCCTCCAAAGTATGATTATTTTTCTGAACTTGTCCATCCATCTAAGGATGGAAGTGGTGCTAAGGTTTGCCTTAGTTCCCAATTGAAAGAATACCAAAAGTGAGATAAGAACTGAGTACCCCAATCATATATGATGGAAACTGGAGTACCATACAACCTCACTACCTCCTGAATGAAGAGCTTAGCATAATTCTCTATCGAATAGTTAGCTGTCACTGGTAGAAAATGAGCGAATTTAGTCAACTTATCTACAATGACCCAAATAAAATCAAACTGATGGCGACACCGCAAAATATTGGTAACAAAATCCATATTAATCCCTTCCCATTTCCATAAACGCTACTCAAACTCTTGAGACATCCCACTAGGCCTCCAGTGCTCCATCTTTACTTGTTTATAAACCATACACTTGGAAAAAAATTTGCCATATCCCATTACATGTTATTCGACCAATAGATATCTTTCAAATAATGGTACATCTTCGTCGAACTAGGATGAATATTATACCTTAACTTGTGAGCCTTAAGCAGGGTTCTCTTTCGCAGCCCATCAATATCGAGAACATACAACCTTCCTTAGTATCTCAAGATACCATCACCACCAATCTAAAAAACCATCACTTTTTGCTGGCCTACATCACCCTTAATTTGCATCAAGATGGGATCCAAAACCTACTTCTCTTTAACCTCAGCACCAAAAGATTACTTTACCACCTCTTGCACCATCACACCTCCATCCTTAGAATCCAACAGACGAACCCCAAGATTAGCTAACCGATGAATAACCTTCACCAACTCTCATTTCTTCTCACCACATGAGATAAACTTCTCATAGATAACCTGCTAAGGATATCAACAACTACGTTAGATTTACCTAGGTGATAATGGAGACTCATTTCATAGTCTTTGAACAACTCAAGAAACCTCCTTTGCTAGAGATTCAACTAATCCAGGGTAAACACATATTGGAAGATATTATGATTTTAATAGATGTCAGCTTGAACTTAATAAATATAATGACACCAAATCTTCAAAGCAAAGACCATAATTAACAATTCTTGTTATGCGTTAGGTAATTCTTCTCATGAACTTTTAATTGTCTAGAAGTGTAGGCCACAACCTTATCATACTGCATCAATACACATCCCATTCCCACACAAGACACATCACAATAAATAACATAGCCATCAGTATCCTTGGGTAGGGTCAAAATCAGGGCAGAAGTCAATTTATCTTTTTAACTTCTTAAAACTACCTTCACAAGTGTCAAACCATAGGAACTCTCCTTTCTTCTGAGTTAATCTAATCAATGGAGCAAAAATCAAAGAAAAACTCTCCACAAACCTCCTATAATAACCATCCAAGCCTAAGAAGCTCCAAATATCGATTGTAGTCATAGGTTTAGGCTACTTCTTAACTGCCTCAACTTTATGTGGATCTACTATGATCCCTTCACTAACACAACATAACCTAGATAGGTCATAAAATTCAACTAAAACTCACACTTAGAGAATTTAGCATACAATCAATGATCCTTATGGGCCTATAATACTATACGGAGGTGATCGACATGATCTGCCTCGCTCTTAGATTAAACCAGGATGCCATCAATAAACACAATGACGAATAAGTCTAGAAACTAATAAAAAACCTAATTCATAAGACCTATAAATGTCATAGGGGAATTAGTCAACCCAAATGACATGACCAAAAACTCATAATGACCACACCTAGTACGGTAAATATTCTTAGGGATATCCTCCACCCTATTTTCCTATTAATGGTAACCCAATCGAAATTGACCTTAGAGAAATACTTATCACCCTGAAGTTGGTCAAATAGGTCATTAATCCCAGGAAGAGGATATTTATTCTTCAGCATCACCTTATTCAACAGGCGGTAGTCTATACACATTCGAAGGGACCTATCCTTATTATGCACGACGAGCAAAGAAGCACCCTCACAGGGAAACACTAGGACAAATAAATACCTTATCAAGGAGATCTTTTAATTGCTCCTTAAATTCTTTCAACTTAGTTGAAGCCATTCTATAGGGAGGGATAGAGATAGGATGAGTGCTCAAAAAAGGATCAATGCCAAAATTAATTTACCTATTGGGATAAACACCAGGAAGATCATTAGGGAACTCTTTGGGAAACTCACCCACTATCAGGAAAAATTTTGGTGAAGGACCCTCAATACTAGAATCTTTAACATACACTAAATGGCATAGACATCCTTTGTAGATCAACCTCCGAAATCTAAGATATGAAATAAACCTTCCCTTAGGAACCAGGGAACTATCTTCCTTCTCCATCTCTAGCTCATTTGGGAATTGGAAACTAACCCTTCGGGTCTGACAATCTAGAGAGGCATAACACAAATGGAGCTGATTCATCCCCAGTATAACATCAAAATTAACCATATCCAATTCTATGAAGTCTACCAAGGTCTCTCTACCATAGATAGATATCACAGAACCCCAATAAACTCTTCTAAAAACCACAAAATCACCCATTGAGGTGGACACATAAAAGGGGTTCAAAATACTCTCAGGATTAAAACCGAAATAAACAACCATATATAGGGTTGTATAAGAATAAGTAGACCTTGAATCAAGTAGATAAGACATATATTGAGAAAAAAGTTATAATGTACCAGTGACAACATTTAGAGATGCCTTGGATTCTTGGCGAGTGGAAAGAGAATAAAGGTGATTTCGACCAGTGTTGGAGCCAGAGGTAGCACCCTTTTGTGCAGGAGCTAAAGAAGCAGCAATCGAGACCTTATTATCCCCAATAACAACCTGACTGAGGGAAAATCCCAATGTATGTGACCCAATTGATCATACTTACAAAACTTATTTCTTCCCTCCTCACAAAATCTATGATACACATGCCCACAAAAATGACAAGAAGGATAAGATGAGGCTGACTAAGCTCTACTAGCCCGAGACTAGGCAACCTATGCTCTAGGACCATTATTGATTTAGTAACAGCGATCACCAGTGACTTGGGATATGAAGCACTATCCATAGAATAAGAATTAGATTTTCCCTAAGTCTTTTTCTTAGACCATTACCTCTTATCACCACTACTATTTTTCTGACCACTACCCCATTCAAAATATTAGAACTTCTTACTCTGTCTCTCCGCAATTTTTTTTCTCATCCTTCACTTATTGCATATACACCACCAACTTAGAAAATATATGTCCTTGTTTATCAAGGCGGCATTTTATTCAAACACCATAGGATTTCTCATCTTAACTCTCATTGAAGACACTAACTCAGGAGCATAATGGGATAACTGGTGAAAGTTCAAAGCATATTCCTTAATAGTCATCCTGCCCTGCCTCAAATTCACAAACTCCTTGACCTTTGTTTACCTCAACTCTTAAGGAAAAAAATGGTCAAGGAAGGCACTAGAAAAATCATCCTTGAAGTCTACTTCAGCATCATCACTTCTCAACCAATCCCACCCCTCATACCATTGATAGCCACATCCTTTAGTTGATATGTGGAAAAATGCATACCTTCTAAGTCAGTAACATGCATTACTTAAAAAATATTTTCTATTTCATTAATAAACCCTTGAGGATCCTTCTCAACCTTAGAACTAGTTAAACTAAAATGTTTTAGCCTCAAGAACTGGCCAATTGTAGTGTCCTAAATAGAAGGAGCAAAAACACCCTCATGTTTAGACTAGCGAGACTGAGAGGTCACCAATTGAGTCAATACAAAAATCGAGTAATAGAATTCTGCATTACAAATGTCTCTTTGGGGAGGTAGGGCATAATCACCATCAGCCAAAGGGGATCGAGGTGGACTGGTAGGAATCGATGAAACTGCACCTAGGATAGTTTAATCAGGAGCTAGAGCCCTAGACTAGGTCTGAACTCCATAAGTAGAATGAGATCCATCAATATTATCCTTAGATATGATAGAACAATGTCCATGCACATCAGATCTTCGAGAAGACATGATTTGAAACATGAAAATATGATTATTAGAGAGGATTTAAGACCATAGACTCTATAACTTGAAATTATTTCATAATAAAATAGGAAACCTTCGATGATGCCTTATAATCTCTCCTTCATCAGTGTGACATGCTAAACACCCATAAAAAGACTCTACTTAACATGGATTTATGGACACCCAATGAAACCAAACATAGGCTTTGATACCATTTTTTTCATAACCTGAACTAGGACCTAGCCATGATGGGCATCCTAAGTCCGTCGAGGATTGGGGACCACACTCTTTGCCTAACTAGATAGAACACATAAACATATGACAATAAATGATTTTCAAATATATAACAAGATAGAGTAAATAGTGACACTAGTCTATGAAAGTAAACAACCAAAACCATCTATAATAATCCACAAATCCTCTATACCATCAAAATAACCTACGTCAGGACATTTCCTTGACTCTGACAATGACACTGACAATGATAGTGTTAATATGAAGTCTTTAATACTAATTCATAAAAGAAAATCAATGGAATGATATAGTCTTCTAAAGAATGAAAGGTCACCACTCCACCATAATGATCAACAAACCAAACTGATCCACCCAACACTGTGCAAAAAAAGTAGGATTACCTTTGAACCCTACATTATGTGGGGATAAAATGTTCAGTGATGGTTAGTGAGTTGATGTAATATCCCATAATATTCTTACCTCGATTCAGCTCCTAGTTCCATGTATAAGAGGATTAAGACTTGAAATTTTAACTAAGAGTAGGGGACTTATTAATTTTTCAAGACGCCTAAACTTTGAGGATTTCCTAAACTTTGAGGATTTTTATTTTGGTTTTCCTGACCCCAAGACATTGGTTTTTGAGTTAATTTATGTTTAGAGATGTATGAAGTATATCTTGGAGGAGTTTAGTATTTTTTTTGACAAGGTTTGGGGCATGTTTGGATCACAAAAATAGTCAGTCTCCATAATAAGCCCGCATCACTATAGCTAGTCCTGACCTTATGCTAACCGCATCGCGATGAGTGAATTCTATGATCGCAATAAGACCGCCTCATGGTGAGGCTATTGCATCTAGTTCTTGATTTAAATAATTAAGGGGCAGTTGGGTCATTCAACCCAAATCATCAATAACATGACTTAGGGAATCTTTTAGGGTATTATTTGCCCTTCTTCTCAAAATCACTCTCAAGAAAACCCTCCCCTTTCCCCAAGAACAAATTCAACTCCCTTTTACCCAAGAAATTAAGAATTCAAGCTCCCCAAGTTCAAGAACCTTCAAGAAAATAGGGTTTTTTTCTGAAGTTAAGAAGCTTAAGGCATGTGGGATGTTTATCCATGGGTCTCCTTCACCCATGGAGTCCAAAATCCCTCTTTTGGTTTAATTTATGTGTTTATCCATATCCAACATGAAATAAGTCCATGAATCTCTTGTTAATTCAATTTTAAGTTATGGTTACATATGTTTTCAAGTGGAATGAGTCTTATCATGCTTTGAGTGTTGCAATTCCCATGTCATGTTCAATTGATTTTAGGATAAATCTCCAAACTATGAAATTTAGCCATGTAATCCCATTGTTTCCTCATGTTTAAATTCATGCTTCTCACATGTTTGATAAAATGTCTATGTTTTAGGTCTATGAACAATGATTACATACTTAAGTATTTCAAGTTTGATATTGTATTTCTTTTCAATCATTCAGTGATGGCAGGTTATGACACTCAATACCTATGTGTTTTACATGATTTACATTTTTCAAGTAACAAGTTAGTCAAATCATGATTTTAATATAATATTCAAAACACTATGATCATATTGAGCATTATCAATTTAGATGTTATAATTACCTTATAATCCTTATGTACTATTATTTTTAGAATACCATGATCTGAGCTTATCAATTATCAGTTATCAGTGCATGCACCAGTTAGTATTTCAGTGTCTTTTAACTGGGAGTAGGATTTACCACCGAGTGGGAAGTATGGATTCAATGCATCCTACTTCCCCAGAAACTATGTGTCACCATAGGTTTATGTTTAGGGGCCTCACTAGAGAGTCTTTGCCCTTGCCCAATATGGGTTCAGGTAAGTGATCACACAATTTCAGGTTCTACTCTGATGGTAAGGATAGAACAACCCTCCCCAAGGTGGGTCAGATGTTGG
>NW_025865608.1:0-4668 GCF_002878395.1 Capsicum annuum
AATTTTAAATGTACTAATCTACTAGCTAGTTGATAAGATATCGATTGATTTGGTATAGGATTAAAAATTATCGGATGATTAATGGGAAGCGTATCGGCTAATCTCCACAATACCTTAATTATTCAATGAAATTTATCCAAGGTAATGAAAAAGGAAAAAATGGACTTCTTCTTTGTTGAATTAACTGTTAAATGCAATGACAATAAACATGTCCTGTATAAAAATTAATTTCACATACTCTTAAAATGATGTGGCAGAATGGAGACTAGGGCCTGGAACTTCATTGCTTTAGGCTTTAGCTTCTTTTTTTTCGTTTTAGGCGTTAGCTTTATTTATTATTTAGTGTTTACAATATAAATTTACGTCATATATTTTATATAGGTATAGGTAACATGTAAAGATCATAATGATTAATGGTTAAAGGTTCATCCAATAAAAAAAGTAAGCAATTTGTCCCCACACTAATAAACTATCAATTATAAATTTTAATCTGGTTACTGACCGTTGGTTTGATAACCTAATATCAATAAGTTTTAAAAATCCGATAATACTTGGTTTGGTTGGTTTCACTATAAATAAAAAGAATAGAAAATTGAACCGAGATATTATATACACAAATGTTACAATAATGTATATATACAATATATTGTCTGTTATAAATCTATATGTATAATCTATAATATAATAGTATAATAATCTATAATATATATATATATATATATATAATATGTATAATACGTTAAAAGATTTGAACTTTTTACCCTTCATTAAAAGATTTTCTTTAGACAAAATTGTCTTTTCACTATTTTTTAATTTATTATTTAATTTTTTTAACATATTAACTAGACTTCCTAAAATATATGGAACTCCTAAAATATATGGTATGAGAATTAATTAATATTTTTCTTTCTACTATACTTCCTAAAATATATGGGACTCCTAAATATATGATAGAAAAATTAATTATTATTTTTTTCTACTGTCCAATTAAAAAATACTCTTAAAATACGAATTTATTAACGAAATTCGTCCCTTTTATGATATGTAAATTTTATGAGCAACCCTTTTTGATATTTAAAAGGAGACTTACAAAATACAAAAGAAAAAATTTGTATATTTAACACTTAATAATTATGACTCGTACTCCACATTATTTTTCCTAAAATAAAACGGTTTGAGTAAAAATCCCAAAAAGAGGCAAGAAAGGCACGTAAACCTATTTGGTTTAGGAAACGTCACAAAAAAAAATATTTGCACGTAAACATATTGGGTTTAGGAAAAGTATCAAAGAAAAATATTATAAATAGGAGAAAATATACATTGTTGTTGTTCTTCTTCTCGTGAATGAATCATGATAATGAAGGCTCCTCTGTTTGTTGATATGGTTGACAATGATACAGCATCAAAGTCAAGTTGTGCAGAAGAAGAATGTATTGCATGGAAGAGACAACTTCGTTTCCTTTTAATTTACAGGTGTTAGGTGTTAGATGAATATGGGTCAGCTTTAAAAAAATAATTAGGTAAATAATAGGTTTAATTGTATTAACATAATATTTCTATTAATTTGTTATTTTGTGGTAATTTACAATTCGTAGATGAATCTCGATCGGCTTTGAGAAATTTTTCTGTGTAAAATTTAAGTTTAATTGTATTGTTTTGATATCACTTTTATCGTGTTATTTTGTTGTAGTTTACAAGTGTAGATAAATATTGATCGGCTTTGAGTATTTTTTGGTGTAAAGGTTAGGTTTAGTTGTATTATTTTGATATATCTATTATTATATTATTTTATTATTATTTACAGGTGGTAGATGGGTGTCGGACGACTTTGAAAAAAATTTTGGGTGTAAAATTTAGATTTAATTATATTATTTTGATGTCATTATCATTGTATTATTTTGTTGCAATTTACATATGATAGCTTAATGTCAGTGACTTTTAAAAATATTTTTGGTAAAGATTAGGTTTAATAAATAAATTCTTTATCTTTGCATACTCAAAAGATATTAAATTTAATTATTATATTCATTTTTATTATTTAAACAAACATCCCATTTAATGAAATGTTTGAACTCATTAAAGTGAGGTACACGCGCATAGCGCGTACACCTAAACTAGTATATTAAAAGTGTGAAGCCCCATAAAAAAGTGATTTAAACTTTTTGTCCTTCATTAAAAGACTCTTCTTTAGACAAAACTGTCTTTTCACTATTTTTTTCAATTTATTATTTAATTATTTTTATTATATTTATAGCTAAACTCCTAAAATATATGGGGCTCCTAAAATATATGGAAGGAGAATCAATTAATATTTTCCTTTGTAGTGATTAATTAGAAAAATACTCCTAAAATAGGATAGAAAAATACTCCTAAAATAGGACTATACTAAGGAAATACTTCTATGAATATTGAGATGCACGTTAAATTAAAGATGAAATTGATTTACTTAAACTTTCTGATCACTATTGTATTATTTTATTGTAATTTGCAGGTCGTAGATCAATTTACAGGTGGTAGACGAATGTCGGTCGACTTTGAGGAATTTTTTTAGATAAAGATTAGGTTCAATTGTATTATTTTTATATCTCTATTTTGACAAAAAATTTTTAGTAAAGGTAAAGTTTAGTTTTATTATTTTGATATCTCTATTATCTTATTATTTTATTATAGTTTACAGGTGGTAGATGAGTATCAAACGACTTTGAGAAATTTTTTGTGTAAAGGTTAGATTTAATTATATTGTTTTGATGTCTCTATCATCGAATTGTTTTGTTGCAGTTTACAGATGGTAGATGAATGTCGATCGATTTTGACAATTTTTTTTGGTAAATGTTAGGTTTAATTAAATAAATTCTTCAAAAGATGTTGAATTTAATTATTGTGTTCATCTTTATTATTTAAACAAATATCCTATTTAGTGTGATGTTTGAACTCTATAAAGTATATTAAAAGTGTGAATACACTTAAAAAAGTTTTTTAAACTTTTTGTCCTTCATTAAAAAACTCTGTAATAGATAAAATCGTCTTTTCATATTTTTCCTTCAATTTATAATATTAGATATTGACTATAATAATAATAAATATATATATATATATATATATATATATATATACAAAATTAAATAGAGAAGATTTTCTACTTTTAGTTGAATTTCTAAATTTATGATAATATTTTGTTAAAGAAAATTCAATTTCAAAGAAATTATTATATAAAAAAATATTATATAAGATAAAAGTTCATTTTTTAGAAAAATTGGTGGAACTAATTTACCTAAAATAGATTTAGAGTCCTAAAAGAAGAAGAAGAAAAAATTCTTTCAAAAACTTAAATTGGCGTGACTTTTTTCCAATTAAAAAAGGGTAGTGGAGTTTTCCAAGAAAAAAAGGGTATTGTTTTTTTTTAGTTTAGGACTATTATTTTTTCTTATAATATTTTGATTTAGGAGTTTTTATATTTCTTTCTTCTTTTCAATTTTAGAAGTCCTTTTTTAGGTAATAAAATTTTGTGACCGTAATTTTGTTATTGGGTAACTTTATATTAAATTTTAATTTTATTAATCATAAATAACAAATTATTCTTTTATAATTATAGATAGTTTTGTTATTTAATCTCTAATATAACACATTGGTTTAATTTTCTGGTTTTGAATTTTTTTTTCTATTATGTTGGATTTATTAATCAAGAATAACGAAACATCTTTTCATGTTTGTATATATATAACTTTCATTAATGATTCTACAACGTGACTTTGTTATTTCTAGGTTTTAAATTTTCTTTTCTATTGCATTGGGTTTAATGATGAGGAATAACAAGCTTTCATTATTGAATAACTTTGTTGTTTCTTCTCAAATAATAAATTTATAATTTTTTTTTTGTATAAAGGTTAGGTTTTAATTGTATTGTTTTAATATCTTTATTATCGTATTACTTTTGCAGTTTACAGGTGATAGCTAGATAAATGTCAACCGGCTTTGAATTTTTGTTTAGATAAAGGTAGGCTTAATTGTATTGTTTTGATATCTCTATTATCGTATAATGTTGTTGTAGTTAACAGGTAGTAGATGAATGTCGATCGACTTTGAGAATTTTTTTTTTTGCAAAGGTTAGGTTTAATTGTATTGTTTTAATATCTCTATCATCATATTATTTTGTTGTAGTTTACAGGTGGTAGATAAATTTCAATTCACTTTGAGATTTTTTTTTAAAATGTTAAGTTTAACTAAATAAATTCTCCATCTTTTTTCGACAATTAACTTTTTTTTGTTAAATCACCAAGTGAGAAATTACAATCCAGGGGAGAGTTAACAAATTCTCCATCTTTACATGTTTAAAATATGAATTTAATTATTGTATTCTTCTTTATTATTTAAATAAATATACTTTTCAGTGTGATGCTTGAACTCATTAAAATGAGGTACACATGCGAGATGCGTATTCCTAAACTGGTAATTTAAATAGTGTGTATCTTTTTCATGAATATTTTATTTATCTCTAATAGAATAATGAACTTTACACCTCAAACTTATTTAATAAATTAAAATCATAAACCCAAATTCATTTATTTAAAAACAACGACAAGATCTATCTGCATATATATATATATGTGTATTTTTTTTATCTAATTTATTCAAGTGATTAAGGCTTATAGATCTTTAGATATTATCTCC
>NW_025865609.1:0-14987 GCF_002878395.1 Capsicum annuum
TCTCTCTACAAGATAGAGGTAAGATCTGCATGAGTTCTACCCTCCCTAGATAAATCTTATGGAATTACACTAGGTATGTCGTTGTTTCTTACCAGTGGTGTAGCCACATGTAGTCCATGATGGTCAGTTGAACACCCAACTACCTAATTGATAACCAATGAATTTGTATGAGTTTACAATTCTGAGCCTGATAACCATCAGGTACAGCTCAGAATAACAAGCTATAAAAAGTGGCTGCTGATATGCTTCAACAAAATGATAACAACCAGTTACACTCAATTATCAATATGTCTGATAATAACCAAAAGATTTTCACTCAATCAGCTATATACTAAATTTGTTCGATTATATGCATGAACAAAATATTACCAACAAGCTATACACTCTATGTGTTCGTCTATAGCTTCAACAAAATCCTCACACCAACCTTTATCCCCATAAATGCCTGTTCCAATTGGCAGTTCAACAAAGAAAGGAAGAACTGCAATTTTGGGAAAGTGAAGTAAAATTAGACATTGCTTTCTTGAATAAATACATTTGTAACTTTTGAATAGTTAAATGGTTGTGCTTAAGACATTCATTAGTAGTTTGAAAAAGTTTTTACCAAAACATTCTGAGTCTTCACATGTCTGATGTAAGCAAATTTTGTCCTCTAAATATCTAAAGATGTTTGAAAGAGAAGGTAGTTCAGTAATTTGTATTCTTTCAATACGGAATAATAATGAATTAAAGAAAGAAATGTATTAGAATGTATATTAAGAAGATGACTGACCTATTGGGCCATTGGGTAGATGATATCGGGTAAGTTGGTAGTTTTTTCTCCAAAAATCTTCACAGTGGTGCAAACAAAAAAGAACAATATTTCACAAAATTCAAAAACTCCTTTGTTCCACAAAACTCAAAAGTAACTGCAAAAAGAAAGTTGGTCAATCTGCAAATATATTTAACAAGAATGAAAGAGATTGTAATATAAGCAATGAGAAAATAGTATAGTATAAATTATATTAAAGATATTATAAATATTGAGAGAGAATATGAAAGAAATTTGTTCGCAGTATTTATTTTGTTTTCATTGGAGTCGATGGCTCCAATTTTTGTTTCATCTTGAGCATATTCTGGCATTCACTTTGTTGTTCGATTTGTTCAACAGAAGAAGTGAAATTTTTTTTTTGCTTCTTGCTTCCTTCTTTGATATGGAATGTGGATGGTGCAGGAAAAGAGGGCATAATGTTTCCTTTTTTAGTACAAGCTAAAATGTGAACTTTCCCAGAGATTTTATGATCAGTGCGAGAAACTATTTTTTTCACTTGAATTTTGAATAGATTCTAATTCTGCCTCATTTCAACATGTTGCATTGATTGAGATTCATTTTGTGGAAAAATATATTTAGTTTTTATGTTTGTTGAATAATTATGTTAATGTGTATATTAGATGGTTAAATTTTTTACCTCAGTTGAAGCAGATCATAAATTTGTTCAGCTGTAAGAGACAATAATTTTTCTCCTTCTTTTCCACTAATAGTTCCAATTGTTGAGCCAATATTATCTTTCAAATTTACATCAAGTCAACACCCGAAGTAGTATGCATTAGTACTTTAGTTAATAAAGAGAAATATGTTATTGATATTGTGGATGTATGTGTGTATAGTATTAGTACTCAAGTACCTGGGAGTCAGCATATTACTCTCATGAAAATTCATGCATTGGAATTTTCTCTTCTGTGTATTTCGTACTTCTTGAGGACACTTTGGGCAGCCTAAAATAAATCAATGTTTGAGGCTGTTTGGTAGAATTATTTGTGCCTCTATTGTGAAAGCACGACCCTGTGGAGAAATTGTTATTTAGCATGAGAAGGGTAAATTTTATCATAAGTTATGAATTAGGTGAATAGGGATGGTACGGACATCTTGCTGTGATTGAATTGCATCTATTGATACTATCTCTTTATCTACCAGAGCAAAGACCAAGATCCAGATTGGAACGTGCTTCTCGTAGCAAAAGAGTTGAGCATTCCAGAATTTTCTGCAACCCTGTTTCAATTGGTGTTTGATGGATTTTATTATAGTAATAATAATGTACAAATTAGTACAAAGTAGAGTAAAGTATGTTCATACCATGAGTGTAGTTGAAGGCATTCTAACTATGGTGGATCAATTTGTATCGTGGTGGTAAACTTTGTAGTCAATGATATGCCTACAATAATTATAATAACAACGATGATGTTATAGAATAAAGAAAAAGGTGATATAAATAAATTAATTATGGTACATTTGTTAGTTTACCATTATACTTTGATACTCAAACACGTCTGATACAAATGACTGAATGTTCTTGAAACTGTGTGAGAAGCTTTTTGCCTTCTTCATCAATGAGAGCTTTTTTCCATAATGTAAATGTGTAAGCTTGTTTGCTGAGTATATTATAGTAATTAATATGTTGTATAATTTATTTTTGTAAAGTAAGAAAAATGGTGCTAAGTTTGACAAATATGCTTACTTGGTATCAATAACAAGGAGTTCCTGCAATCTTTTTTGAATGCTGGTAACATAGCATAACAGCTGACAACTATTGCTAATACATCTATTGGGAAAAAGTTATATGTTAGTTTATGTTGAAGTAAATATTTAATGATAGAAAGAATGAAATGAGCATACTGTATTCTGTTTTCTGAAGTTGTTCTTTTGAAGCTCTGGAAGCTTGGTTGTTGATTTCTTGAAATGACATGGCATTGGCCATTCGAGGTGTTGGTAAATCTACTTCATCTGAGTCATTATTATCAACTGGATCCACTATGATCTTTTTACCAACAATCCAGTCGAATGTGTGCAATGGTGTTTCATATCTTAGAGTTGGTTGTTGTATGCATGCACCCGTTATCAAATATGTATGAAATAGCTAAAATATATCTTGATAAAGGGGGATATCATCACCATAAACAATTATTTTTAGTTGATTTTCATGAAGGTAATTTTTTCAATGATAGTAATATATGAGGTAGCAGTAATGAATGTAAATAGATGATTTGATTTTAAAAATAAGAAGTTACCTGTTCATCTTGAAAGATAATGTTCAAAGACATTATCTTTTATTTTATACCTTCTCCTGGTTTATCCATGTCTACAACTTGAATCTTCCATATCCAGTTAGGTGTTTCAGGGGTGATTGCATGTATATTTAGTCTTTCGGTCATCTTTTTTAGAGCCTGCAAAATATCAAAAGTACATACTTTCTTCAGATAGTTCTGATTGTTAATAATCAAAATCTTGGCTTACCAAGAAAAGAACAACACAATGATTCCTAATTTTTCCTAATTTCTATTCTTAATAGTGATTAGACAAGTAAATGTTATGAGTAAACAAATTGTTAGAAATCACATATTTTATAGTATAAACAACAAGATTTCAATAATGATGTTATTACAAACACGTGTGTGGTAAGATGGGTGTTATTTTATAAGTCTTTTTATTCTTCATCTTTGCAAAGGAAAGATTTAGAAAGCACATATTTATAACAGAAACAACAAAATTTTTAGAAACCACATATTTATAGTATAAACAACAATATTTTAACATTAATGTTATTACAAACACGTGTGTTCTAAGATGAGTATTATTTTATAAGTCTTTTTATTCTTTATCTTTGCAAAATAAAGAGTTAGAAAATACATATTTATAGTAGAAACAACAAAATTTCAATACCAATATTACTTCAAATATGTATGTGGTTAGATGAGTGTAATATGATACAATTTATGTTGAAGTGAAAGAGAGATGTAAGCACTAAAAAGTGTGAGGCTTACCAAAGTTGAGATGTTTGTTCATGCAAACGAAGAACAAGGGTGCTAAGTTTTAGTTTCACATTTGTAAGAGCAAAGTAAGAGTTGGTTGATGAATTGTAAATAATAAAAAACAACATTTAGGAAATTTATATGAAATTGGTGAGATTTTTTTTTAACAGAATGCCTTGTTAATGATTTTACTATATACTATATTGTAAGTGGAATGATCATCAGTATCATCTGCTGTTGCTGGTCATATTATCATTTTTACACAGTTTGAGCTTTTGGCTCTTGATAAAGCAACATAAAGTTGACCATGTGAAAATACAGGTTCATGTAAATAAATTCCAACAAAATCTAATGTTTAACCTTGAGCTTTATTTATAGTCATAGCAAAACATAGTTGAATGGAAAATTGTGTTCTTTTGAATTGAATTGGTAATTTTTCGTCTTGTGGTGATAATAAAGGTATGCAGGGAATGAAAACATGTTTGCCTTTGAAATCTTCACTTTCAATTTTAGCACAAATAATATGAGTTTTGTTATCAATACAAATTAAGCGAGTACCATTACACAAACCTTCTAAAGGATTTAAATTTCGTAATAATATAACTGGGCAGTTTTGCTTTAGAACTAACTTATAAGGAGACATTCCTGTAGGATTTAAAGTATGTAAAAAATCTTCAAACTCGATTTGATCTTTTGGCTCTACAGTTGCATCTATACCAACGAATTTTATAGCAATACCAAGGAATTGATCAATGAATATTTCGTTAATATCATTTAAAAACTCATTTTTGGTTGTTAAGATGACACGTGATGTTATATTAGATGTGTCCATCGTGATCATGTTTAAGTCAGGCTAGATAATTTTGAATAAATTGTTTAATGATTCCTTCTCATTTGTAAAAGGAATAAGCAAGAATTTTGGAATCTCAATTTTGTTATGGTAATTAACTTGTTCTTTACCATCCCCAATTCTAAGTAAATATTCACAGAATATAGGATCTTGTTGTGCTCGCATATTTTTTGTTAGCTGAAATCTTTCTAGATAATTCCAAATATTTGAGTTTAGTAAGCATTTATGAATGAAATCTTTTTTTATTCCACTTTTTACAATTGGTAGTGTTTGTCTAAAATCACCTCTAAAAACAACAACTTTTCCACCAAAATGTATATTTACACTCATAAGATCTCTTAGCAATAAATCAAAAGTTTCAACAAGTTTTTTCGTTGCCATTGATACTTCGTCCCACACTATTAACTTGGTATCTTGAATCAAAGCAACAAGTGAACTTTGTTTACTTATATTACAGTTGTAGTTTTCACTTATGTTGATAGAAAGTTTAAAGCGTGAGTGAGCAGTTTGTCCTCCTGGGAGAACAGAAGCTGCAACCCCAAAAGTTGTTGTAGCTAAAGCAATAAGTCCTTTAGATCTAACAGTAGCTAGTAAAGCTTGGTATAAAAAAGTTTTTCCAGTTCCTCCTGGTTCATTAATATAAAAAGCTCCTGGTTCCTTTGAGAATATTTTATTAAGAATGACATTATAAGCAATATGTTGTTCTTTATTTAGTTGTCTATATAGGAGTAAATCTTCTTCAGTTACAACTATGTTTTTTTCTAAATAGATGTCTCTAGACTCTTGCGTTATTCTATAAGAAAATGTGAAAAGTGTAAACATTTTTGATATAAGCTTGAATTCATTTATGTTTCATCCCATTGAATGTAATATGGTATTTATATAGTTCAGAACCATATAACGAATGTTAGTAGTTTGTATATTTGTTGTAATTGTAAAATCTTCAGACATTGGTCCTGCAAATTTTTGCCATAAATCTTTTAGATTTGCAGGATTGAAATATACTAATAGTGTGGCAAATAAGCAACGTAAGCTACATGGCATTTGGTAAGTAGTAGCTTCTAATAAGCATTCAATTAAGTTATTATCGGAAGCTAACAATCCACTTTTTTCTGCAAACTCTCTAAATGTTGTGCAACATATGCCATTTATAGTTCTAAGTTCTTTATATGATTTAGGACTTTGTATATTCATTAGTAGTAACCGTAGATAGTATATTTCTCCTTCAATTGGATGATAGCTGACAATACGTCCAATGGCATAACCTCATTTTCTGCGTGTCCATGTTTTATCACTTATTGACCAAATAAAGTGTTGTAAAAATTCTTTATATAGTAAATTAAGTTCTATGACGTGTTTATTTGTTTGATTCATTCTGAAAAATTCTGTTAGCATTGTTCTTTTATTTCCTGGATTGTTCAAAATTGAACTTAATTTTGTAGTTGTTTAGAAAGAGATAAATTGTTGGTCTTGAAGATGTAATTGAAGCTGATAAACATTTGGATTCATTTCACTAATAGGAAAGGTAAACATACGCCACATAGCTTCTTGTGGTGATACCCATCTACGTGTACGATACTCTTTTATTTCGTCTATTTCTATATTAGTTTCATTACTTTCTATATTGAAGCATATTTTATCATGACCTTTGCAAATTTATTTGTAGATATATTTAATGACTTTAATGTCTGCACATATTTCAACATTTATGTGGCAATTAAATTTAGTCAGTAAATATGGATTGTATGGTACGACCCATGAATTGTCAAGATATTGAGTTTTAACTTTTACAAATTTTTCAGTGTCTAGTCTTCTATAAATAGGGTATGAATTTTCGCCTTTAGATGTTTCATTTGCATAATTTTTAGGGTATTTAAATTTACAAGTTTCTTTTGTTTCCATGCATGAATTATTAGGGTTTAAACTTCCGCAAGGACCATGCATCATATATTTAATGACCAAAGAGTGTAAATATTCATTTGTGTCAATGTCAGGTATTTCAGCACAAACAATTTTGTCATAAGCCTCTGGTGTTAATAGCTTATAATCATCCTAAAGTATAATAAGAAAAATGAGAATGTGAACGACCTCTTTTTTGAAATTCTATAGTATACATATAAGCAGCAACTTTTCCAAATATTTTTATTTTAACAATATCTGACTTTAATTCTTCCACTTTTGCTTTAAATACTCGACTTATTAAATCGGGTCTATGTTGTATTTCATCATTTGTTAGCTACAGATGTTCTATTTCAGGCCATGAAGGATTACATGTCATTGTTAAGAAGATATCTGATTTTTCAAAATATTGTAGTAATGTAATGGCATCCATGTATCTACATCGCATATCTCATGGACCCCCTATAAAGGCAGCAGGCAAGAATATTTTTCGGCCAATATTTGAAATTTTTCTTTCTCCTAGTCTTTGTAGATCAATAAGTTCGGCTAATATTTTAGTTCGAAATAAATCTTGGTTAAGTTAAAAAAAAATCCAATCTTTGTATTTCAACTTTGATGTATTGATCTACTGAATATTGTTGGAATAATCTTCCAGAATGTAATATGTCATTTTCTTCATTATATCTAATTTGTAATTTGTAACAATAATATTCACGATAAGAAATGGTATTTTTTATCATTCTTTTTGTAAAATTCCTTCTTCAATATTAAGGTATCCATAAATGGAAGACATGTTTGTGACAAGCGGAAGTTGTTCATGTTTACAGAAATAATGTTTTGTAGAAGAGTTATTTGGTTGCAAAATTTTTTGTATACCACAGTGCCATCCATTTTCACCATATGAAAATATGAAAGGGTGTTGTAAGGAGTCGTAGCAACCATAATAATAGTGAATCAATTGGTCATTATTACTATGTGTGTGAAAACGAATATGAGGTATGGAAATAGGACTATTCAATTCTTCATCAGTCCATATAGCTGCTACTTGTGATACATTGGGTAAGTTGTATGTTCGTTGATCCAAGGTTGAATCACATTTAAGTGCAATATAGAAATTAGACAAATCTGGGATATGTGTTAAAGATTTCAAAAATTGGGAGTATGAATTAACTTGTAGAATATCCACCAAGTTTTCAATAACAGATTTGTCTAGCTTTTCTGAGAAAGCCATTTTATTTACTCTTTCATTCTCAAGCCATTTTATTTACTCTTTCATTCTCATTGTCATAGAAATAAAGTTGTAAATTTTTTGCTCTATTATCTACAGTAGTAAGGCTAAGTAAAAAATGGTACATTTGTCCTTGTACCTTAAATGTGTAAATACCTTTAGTCATATTTGCCAACTCTTTATCATATTTTACACCAAGTGAAATAAAGGCAAACATTTTATTGTATGTTCTAATATAAGTACAAAAATATTTAGATTGTTCAGATTGGCCATAATAAAAATGCTTTAATGCAGGAGGTAGTTGGTGTGAAACCAATTTTATCAAACCATTGTTACAACAAAAGGTTGGAGTTTCATATTGAAATCTTTTAGCTGCACAAAATTTATAATTTGGAACATTTTTTAAAATAGTAGGAGAGCAAGGTAATTGGTTGATATTCCAACAACTCATTTGTGTTGTTAGAGCCGAAGGTTCATCCCTAATATATAGAGTAGGTTGAGGAAGAATCATGTTGTGAGGCTCTGAAGAAGGAAATGATGAATTAGAAGTGCTAGGAAGAGTATTACCTATTGTAGGTTATTTTTTGGCAGCATGTTGTAGTCCTCGTCGTTCAAGAAGTGCTTTTTTTTGTTCAGATGGCATTTCTTTATAAGTAACACGGCGTCAGAAATTTTTCTCCATTTGGGTATTAGTCATCTTTCTTTTTATTGGAGACATTTGATTTCACAATGATTTTATTTTATATATTTTTTTAATTTCCTACAAATAAAATATAGGGTTACACGATAGGATTAAAAATCAAATAAAATAAATTTAGGTTATATAATTGGAAACACAAGATCATAGTGTGCATTGAATGCAAAAAAGTAAAATAAGAAGATATCTCATTTGAGTGGAATAACTAAAATATTACCTTCTAAGTGAAACATTGTATAATAGCGAAAGTAGGGAGATTGCCTACAAGTGTTACAACTGCAAAGAAAGAAAAACAAATTACATTTGAAGACTATTAATATTCTTTATTCAAAAGTTGTTTCTATAACCAAACGTATAAAAGTTTGTACAACCTATTATAAAAAATTGAATTCATGTTAAGATTACATACTAAGTAAAAGGCTGTACAACAACACAAATAAGGAGTTTACGTACAGAAGCTGCAAATGCGAAGAAAAGAAAGGAAATAATAATTAAATCCTATCAACATTCTTTATTTAAAATATCCCTTCTTATGTATAGAAATTATTCAGTAAACAAATAAATCAGCTAAGGCCAAGTTAAAGGGCATGTTTATCCATTATGCCCTAAAATTACTCAATAGCATTATGGGAAAATGCTTCTAAATTCAACATGTTTAAGTTTCAAGTTCAACAAAAAATAGTCAAAAGTAATTGAAACTATAGAAGATGATTAAAACTTTTTGTAATACTCCTCCAACACACACTGATCTTTAACGTCCCATTAAATTTTATTTTTTATGAAGTAAAAGAATATGACACAAATTAAACTTTTTAAATTAATTTATTACTATTAAGTGTTAAAATTAACATCAATCAATTGTTCCCAGAGTAGTTTTAAATACCCAGATCACGCCAACAACTTCAAGAAGGAGGAAAAAGGTTATTAGTTCTAAGATTCTTGCAAGAATGAATATGGTGAATTAACTACTAATACATATTCAACTAATAGTTATTATCTTAGGGAGTCAGTCTTTGAAGGGGAAGTTGTGTATATACTATGATAGAGTACTATAAGAGGGGGAAATTACCAGTTTAATGAGATCATACATATATTAGACATCAGACAATGCTATATTGGTAACTACACCAGCAACTGTCCAACTGTGGTTATACAAACGGAGAAGGTAAGTGGTAATTCTAAGAATGTCAGCACACAAATCACAACTCAACAAAAGGTGTTACAAGAAAATTAATTTTAGAACAATGTATTCATTATCCACTGTCTAACTGACAATCCGCCTGATCCTTTGATGAAAAGAACCGCAACTATTTTTCTTGGCATGGCTATGTCCTCACTGTTATCAGTTGTGACAAATATTTCTTCTCTCAATCTATTGGTGTAAAATCTTAATCCTTCATAAGATTATAGTCAGTTTCATATATTGCATAATTTTTTAGTTAACCATCAAATCTTGTCCAAAATTTAGACCATCTTAAACTTATGTTGCTCGGGCTCTTCAAAAATGTCAGCAGGTAAGTGTCAGATTCACCAAAAGTAGTATTTTTTGGAGAATCTAACATGGGTGCCACATCAAAAGTGAAGGGTCCACGCAACTTAGTCTAACAAAACAGTAAAAGGAAGTCCAAATCAACATAATCTTTGTCCTACTATTTGAAGGGACAGAAAGACCATCCATCAATAAAGTAGAAGTTGGAAGATATGTTTGATTTTCGTTTAATCTTAACACAACCAAATAGTTCACACTACTACACATGTTTGGTGCATAAATGCACCAATAACAACAACTGATTATTGAAGTAAACCTAAATTTTTGAGACTTGATACTTTGCAGGTTTGAAGAATTTAGAGAAAGAGAGGAGAGTACATGAGAGAAAAAGAATCAGAAAATTTTATTCTCATTGAATCAATTTACTGTATAGTGATAGAGATATATATATACTAATCAGTTAGGTATTTAACTAACAGTTCCATTCAATAACTAACTTGAAAACTAACTGCTTAACTAACTATTTGTACAAAGACTGATCTATCCCTTTCCTTGACACTCCCCCTCAAGCTTAGGAGGTGCAAACACATTAAGCAATCCAAGCTTGGAGCATAAATGTTCATGTTGAGCTTTGTACAACTCTTTGGTTAGTAAGTCAGCCTGTTGATCTCTTGTGCAGATATACTCTGTATTGATCATACCTTTTTAACTTTTTTCCCTTACAAAATGGAAATCAATTTCTATATGTTTTGTTATTTCATGGAACACTGGATTTGCAGCTATCTGCATAGCTAATTTGCTGTCTGTATAAACTTGAATAGGAATGGTCAACTTGAGTCCTAGTTCTTCAAACAAACCAAGTATCCAGACAAAATTAGTAGTAGTGGAAGCAAGGCTTCTGTACTCGGCCTCTGCTGAACTTCTGGAAACTGTACTTTGTTTTTTTGATTCTAAGAAATCAAAGAGTCTCCTAGTTTAACTAAGAAACCTGTTACTGATTTTCTTAAGTTTAGGCAGGCTGCCCAGTCTGCATCATAGTAGGCTAGAAGTTGTTCTTGACTGTTACTTGATAGCAATACACCTTGTCTAGGCAAATTTTTAACATATCTTACTATTCTCATAGTAGCCTCTAGATGTGATCTCTTAGGTTGATGTAGAAACTGGCTTAGTGTTTGAACACTAAAAGCTATGTAGGCTGGGTAAGAGTTAAGTATAACATTTTTCCAATAATTCTTTGATAGATTCCAATATCAGTTAATGGATCATTCTCCTCCTTACTAGAATTATTTGTGTAATCATCAAACTCCTTTGTTATTAACTTGACATTTGTTCAAGAGGTGTGCCTGCTTGTTTTGCTACTCCTAATCCCAATTCAGAGATTAATTCCAGTGTGCATTTACTTTGGTGCATTAAAATCCCTTCTTTAGACCTGGCAAACTTAATGCCAAGGAAGTATCTCAACTCCCCAAGGTCCTTCATTCTGAAAGCTTGATGTAGTGTAGCTTTGGTTTCCTTTAGCAATTTTAAGCTACTTCCAGTAATCAACATATCATCCACATAGACAAGAATAATTATTAGATCATTTCCAGCCTTTTTTGTGAAGAGTGAATGATCATATTGAGACTGAGTAAACCCAAGGTGTACAAAAGCTGCCAATAGCTTTGAATTTCATTGTCTTGGTGCTTATTTTAGACCATACAAGGATTTTAAAAGTCTGCAAACTGGTCTATTCTCCCCCTAACTTTGAAATCCTTGGGGTAGTTCCATGTATATTTCATCAGGTAGATCACCTTGTAAAAAGGCATTGTATACATCCATTTGATGTATGCCAATGTTTAATGGATGCAAGTGCTAACACAGATCTGACAATCATTATTTTAACTACTGGTGAGAAAGTCTCACTGTAGTCAATCCCTTCCCGTTGACTATACCCTTTAGCTACCAACCTTTCCTTAAACCTTTCAATATCTCCAATATCTTTGTACTTAATTCTGAAAAACCCATTTACAACCTATAGGTTTCTTTCCTTCTGGTAGATTGACAAACTTCCAAGTTTGGTTATCTTCCAAGGCTTTTATCTCAGCCTTTATGGCTTCAAACCATCTTGGATCTGTAATAGCTTTAGCATAAATGGAAGGTTCTACTTCTATAGAGGTAGCCGCAATAAAGGCTTGATAATTTGAGGGTAAGTGATCATAATAGATGTAACTTGATAGACCATAAACTGATGTAGTAGATGAATTTTTGGTTGTGATAAAGTCCTTCATCCACAGAGGTGTAGCCTTAGATCTAGATGGCCTTCTTTATATAGAAGCAATGTGTTGTTGACTGGTGGTGTTGATGACAATAGGAGCCTCAACATTACCAGGAACAACAGAACTAATAGGCATCTGATATGGTGTAGACTCTGGATGTTGGTCATCAGATGTTAGCAATTGGTTAAAAAAGATATCCATGAAAGGTGCAGGTTTATTTTTGTTGATGTTTTGGAAGGGAAAAAACTTTTTCTTTGAAATCAACATCTCTATGCACAAATAAAACATCATGAGTAAATTCATAAAGTATATATCCCTTTTGGGTAGAAGAATATCCCATATGAATAGCTTGAATAGCTCTAGTCTTAAGTTTATCAGTTTCATGTATAGTTTTAGCAAAAACTAGACAGCCTATCACCCTAAGATGATCAAGAGAAGGTTTTCTACCATATAGAACCTTAAATGGAGACTTATTATGAAGTATAGGGGTAGGCATCCTATTGATTAAGTATGTTGCATACAAGACACAATGACCCCAAAATTTTAAAGGTATGTGACCTTGGAACCTTATAGCTCTATAGACTTCTAAAATATGTCTGCGCTTTCTCTCAGCAACTCTATTTTGCTGAGGGTTATATGCACATGAAGTCTGATGTACAATGCCATTAGTCTTGAATATAGAGTCATATACTGTACAAACTCAGTACCATTATCACTTCTAATGAACTTAATAGTTGTATTAAATTGATTCTTAACATAAGTCAGGAATTGTTGCAAAGCAACACATACATCAAATTTTAGCTTAAGTAAAAATAACCAAGTCATTCTTGAAAAATCATCAACAATTGTCAAAAATTATTTGTTTCCATTAGATTTAGCAGTTTTGTAGGGTCACCATACATCAAGATGCAACATATTAAAACATGCAGTGCTTTTAATACTACTTCTAGGAAATGGAGCTCTAACTTCCTTAGCACATGGACAAATGGTACAAGATTTAATAGTGGAGCTACAGGTCTCTAATGGTACTGTAAATAGTTTATTTAGAACTTTAAAAGAACTGTGACCAAGTCTCATATGCCATAAATTTATGTCAACTATTTTGTCTTTAGAGACCAAGGAGCAGGAATCTGCAGCTTTTACTGATTTTGTACTGATTGAAGGCAGCAAATATAAACCATCTTCTTGTCTGCCAATCACTTTCACCTTCCCATTGTAGAGATCCTGAAATATACAAAAGTCAAGAAAAAATGTAACTAAACAATGTAATGCCTTGGTTACCGGTGAGACTGAGAGTAGATTAAACTTAAACTTAGGCAAGTAAAGAACATTGTCAATGTTATATCCTGCAATAATCATACTTGTGCCAACATGAGTAACATTAGCTATATCACCAGTAGGAAAAAATACTCTTTTAGACTTAGTAGAGTCTAGTTTAATATAACTGGTAAGAAGATCAAGATCAGCTACCATGTGATTGGTAGCCTCTATATCAATAATCCAACCTTTTTTAATATCTATGGAAGACATAGTAGTGTTTATACCTATAGTATTATCCATAAAGGTGGTGTTAGACACATTGTTCAGCATAGATACAATTTGATCATATTGATCTTTTGTGAAGAAACAAGGCATCTGCATCTTATTGTTAGGAGGAGCAGTTGAATGGATGGTTAATCTTGAACTTTTGCACATTCTCGAGACTCCATCATGGACTGAGTATCAATACTTTCATGAGCTTGATGTGCACCAGAATTAGAACCTTCACCCTTCTTTTTAAACCTATCACTTGGATAGCCTATAATCTTGTAGTAATTCTCCTTGACATGCCTTTTCATCTTGCAGAAATCACATTGAACATTGTAATTCTTTTTGTACTTTTGTACATTATTAGGCCTAGAACTATATAGATCTGTAGAATCATAGTTTCCAATTCCATTACATATGACAGGAGGAGCTCCAAGAACCCCAGATGCAGCAATTAATCCCTTTTGACTTTTATCACTTACAAGCATGGAATATGCTTGATTTATAAAGGTCAAAGGAGTCATTAATAGAATTTGACTCCTAGCTTGAATGTAAGAATCATTCAAGCCCATCAAGAATTGATACAATTTCTGCCTTTGCACATGATCAAAAAAATCTTTAGAATTATCACAATTGTAGCTAGGTAATGGAACTAACGCCTCAATCTCATTCCATAGATCTTTTAATTTGGAAAAATATACTAAAATTGAAGATGTAACTTGAACTAAAGTTGCAATCACCCTGTGAAGATTAAAGGAGTGTGAACCATCAATTTTGTCAAACTGCTCTTTCAATTCCATCCAAACAGCATATGTCTCTGATGCATAGGCTATGCCACTAACCAAATTCTGAGAGACAGAATTCATTAACCAAGAAAGTACGACTGCATTGCACCTTTCCCACTGATTCTAGAATTTATCATAAAACCTTTCTTACTTCCATGCGGTCTAGACTACAAAAAGTAATTATCTGTTCTAGTGAGCTGAAAAGAAATCAAAGAAATTCCACTGGTATCTCCAGTTGTAAGATACAGAGGGTATGAAGCATCAACTATGACACCTACACTAAAATTCTCTGCAGCTAAAGGTGTAGAATCATTGGATTCATTGACTGAACCATTTTCTTGGTTACTAGTAGTTGCCATTTTAACAAAATGCTAAGAGTTTTCACAGAATCTTGAAATGAGTTTTCACAGAATCTTGAAACTAGAATCGATCAGTTGATCAATTTTGATAGAAAAATAAAGCAAGAATCAG
>NW_025865610.1:0-1200 GCF_002878395.1 Capsicum annuum
AGACAAGGGACCCCCTTGTCTCAGGCCCTCTGTAAGAGCTGGAATGATCTTGAGGGTCACCATTGATTAAGATGGAAAATCTCCCAGTTGAGATGCAAAATCTGATCCATTCTGTCCATTTCTCACCAAAGTTTATCTGCCTCAGAAGATTCAATAGGCACTACCAATTGACATGATCGTATGCCTTTTCTAAATCCAACTTACACGCCACCTCTATTTTCTTCCTTCTTATCAAATTATCTAGACTTTCATTAGCTATCATTGCAGCATCAATAATTTGCCTTCCTTCGATAAAAGCATTTTGATTGGGAGAGATCAAGTTATTGATAACTTTCCTAAGTCTTTCTGCCAGAAGCTTTAATATGATTTTGTATACAGTCTCCAAAAGGCTAATAGGTCTGAAATCTTTGACCTCCACCGGTCCTTTCTTTTTTAGGGATTAGAGTAATGAATATAGAATTCAAGCTCTTGACAAAAGATCCCTTCTTGTACAGAGCATCCACTGCTCTCCAAATATCCATTTTAACAATACTCCCAACATTTTTGAATGAAAAACAGATTAAATCCATCAGGTCCAGGATCCTTTTTTCCTTTGAAAGTTTTTATAACCTCTTCCAGTTTCTCCATCGTGAAAGACCTTTCTATCCATTCCTTTTCTTTACTCGACAACCTGTTAACACTATCATCCTCCCAGTTGGGTCTCCAAGATTCTAATTCAATTTTTATGGAAGTCTAAAGTATGGACTTTAATGTTCTGCTCATCCTCCACTAGCTCCTCTCCAATAACTAATTTATCAATGCTATTAAATCTTTTGTGAGCATTGGCCTGCTTATGAAAGAATTTAGTATTTTTATCTCCATGTTTTATCCACAAGCATCTAGACTTCTGTCTCCAAGAGATTTCTTCCGCCTTTGCCATCTCTTCCATCTCCTTCTTGATTGATAGCCTTTCTGCCTCAAATTCTGCTTGGTGTTCAAGAGAAATATTCCGTCTATTATGGTCTCGCTGCTCCAGTGTAACTTAAGTTTTATTTTTTTCTTCCAACTTTCCATACACCTCCCTGTTCCACTTTTTTAGGTCTTCTTTAAGCAAAACCAATTTTCTTGCAAGGATCACATCAGGTTCTGCTACAACTGCATACGAATCACACCAGTTTTTGATCAAATCAATGAATTCTTTATGTTCAAATCACATGTTCT
>NW_025865611.1:0-3638 GCF_002878395.1 Capsicum annuum
GTGGGTTATTTATAATCATGTTGTTGATGTCGTATGATTCCCAAGTTAGAATCTTTATGTGAATCTATGAAACTACGTTAGTATATGAGAGGAAATCCATGAATTGAGTTGATTATGACGTGTAAATTTATGAATTATGCCTATGCCCTAATTAGTGCATGCAAGGTGTTTGATAAAATGCCTAGAAGGATAAAAACCATGTATTATAGCTTAGGGTTGAATTATATGATAAATCCATGCTAGTCTATTATGTTCAAAGGGCTCACATGTTGTTGTTGTGCAATATATGCATTAATGGAATGCACATGATGATTGGAGAATGGATTCATAGTGTGTCTATATGGATTCCATGTTATTTACAAGATTATGATTATGAAGTACCACATGTGTTATTCCCCAATTATTACAATATGAACTAAATATTACATGCTTGCCATTCCCTTATGTTTAAATGGTTTCCATGCTATCGTTATGAAATGTATATGTTGTCGGAATGCCCATAATATTAGAACATGAGGTTTATGACTTGATTACAATCATTCCCATTCATGTTAGATATTATGATGACCATGTACTTCATAAAATCCCTCACTCATGTATTATGGATTATTATTGATGGTCATATATTCAAGAAAGTCGTGTTGTGGCAGTTTCCTTCTATCGAGTCCTGGGGGTACTTGTACCCAAAAAATATTATTGTGTGCCTAGAGCCAGTGTCATATTTTCACGATATCCTTAGTCAATCCATGATCCATAGAACTTAGTCAGTCATGTAACTCAGAAAATACTCAAGACTCTCAGTAATCCCTGTACTCTTAGAAATCTCAGTAATTCTAGTAGTTCAGTAATCTCAGTGATCTCAATACTTAGTATTTTCAGTAATCTCAGTAACTCAGTACTCTCAGTCAGATAACAGAACTCAGTAGTAATCAATCAGTTTTCCGTCAGACAATGGAACTCAGTCCAGTTCAGTTTAGTTAATCATGCTCAGTGTCTATTCAGATGGGACTAGGATTCAGCACCGAGTGAACCCAAGGATGGGAACTCATCTTCCAGTAGAGGGTGTGATTCTTAGAAGAAATCCTTGCATTTTAAAACTACGTAGCCAGCGTAGGTTGAGATATCTAACCTGCCAGTTGAGGGTTGATGAGGTGGCTTTATGCCAGTTGAGGGTTCCCACCTTTATTATTTGAGTACCTTTTAGTTAAGGGTCACTCACAGCTTGTCCTTACTGGTGGCGCGATATTGACAGCCTTCTAATTAGGGTTACAGATTGGACCCCAACTCAGCTATATTGCTTTATTTGGGCCATGTCAGTTAGATGATTACTTTTCACAGTTTCAGTCTCAGTCTCAATCTCAGTAAAAGAACTCAGATAGTTCTTTAGATTTAGAACTGTCAGATACAGTCAACTTAGTTTAGTACGAAACTCTGTTAGTTCCATAAGATTTAGGACTGTCAGATACAGTTACTCATATTTTCAGTTATATCAGTTATCAGAACTCATATTATCAGTATTCAATTTCAGGATTGTAAGATACAGTCAACCAGGCCAGTTCTTCATAATCAGAACTGCTAGAAATAGTGATTTATGTATCAGTAATATATTTTCAGTCCTTCAGTATTCAATAATACAGTATCAGTTCCTCACTTATTAGTGACTTGAATATCAATATCAGTAAACTTAATCAATCAGTATCTTAGTATTAGTGAACTTATGTTGTCAGTATTCAGACTCCGTAGTCAGTATCACCGCGAGTTCAGTTACAGTTACTTATGCATATATGTATTCTCACGTTCATACCAGTCATCATTATTCATGCATATAAACCCTTTACATTTAGCTGCTCCACTTGAATACTCAGTATATTCAAAGGTACTGACGTATTTGTGCTATGGTATTTCTTTTATTTTACACTATAGGTTCATAGAAACGAGCTCCAGATTAGCAGTAGCATTTCAGTATTCAGATTTGTAGTGAGTCCTCTTTATTCAAGAATGATATAATGATTACTTTATTATTTCAGTATTTTAGTATAGTTTTCAGTAGATGGAGTTAGTTGGGGACATATCCCATCAACTGCTTATTCAGAAAACTATCATGTTCAGATAGTATTTCAGTTGTTTTGGGTATTTCATATCCCACTCAGATGTTATGTTTTTATTAGATTTGAACCTTATGGCCTTTCAGCCTTTGTTTCTGTATTTTTATGTTATATTATGCAGTGTACAAGTACAGATATCAGTCATAGATTAGCTTGTGATCCTTCAGAATAATGAGCACCGTATAGCATTCCATTTTAAAAATTTGGGTGCTATAAACTTGGTATCAGAGCCTAAAGTTCAATAGTATCCTAGGAAGTCTGAAAAACCGCATTTAGTAGAGTTTTGTACATGCGTGTGATGTGAACCACACTTATGTGTAGGAGGCTGTGAGATGTTTTAGGAATAGTTTTCCTTCTTTTATGTCTCAGATTATGCTATAGCAAGGTTCTCTAAGAAACTCATGTAGATTCATATCATGCTCCCCTCATGTCAACTTTACCTTACTTTCAAGGTAACGGAAATAGTGAAGCTCAATTCCTAAAGATAGGGATTTCTCAGACATTCTCTGCAGACAGCTATGGGATTTCCTACATGCTCAATAGTACTCCATCAGTACCGGTATGTTCCAAAGTTGTCCCGATTTCATCCATGATCATGACAACTTCTTCTCGAACCCAAATCTAGATAGGTCATCAAATCCCTTCTCAGAATCTTGTGATAACATATGACCTAGAGTCAGAAACATGAACCCAGGAGTTTAGCAGTAGTAGAGTTGGGATAATATTATCCAGAGTGAACAAACTATGTATTCATGGGGATAGAAGTACCAAGGTAAATCAGTAGGCTTGAACAGTGCTAGAAAGAATTTAAGTTTATTGATTAGATACTAAGTATGAAGGTGTGGATTGAGTTTAGGGGATGTGATATTAGTAGTATATGAAGAAACAGAAGCAGATAAGGTGTTTAGTATGGCAAGCAGGTGTCGAGCAGAGTGTAAGTATGTGATAATGATTGCAGTTCAGTTCAGACTTTAGTAAAATGTTCATAGACTTATGATGAGGACTTTAATATAAGGGGGAGATGATAGATTTAGTGACCAAGTCAGGTTCTCAGATTCCAGTAGTAGTGCCAGTATGTATAGAAAAGCAGCAAGGGAAGACGATTCCCGACCTATCTTTATCCCAGCGTAAAGTTTCGTACCTCAGTCAGCATGATGCCTACGTATGCTTCATATCTCAGTTTCATGAACCCAACTTATATTCACACATTTTCCATAGAATCATGTACAATTCTAGTTCCCAGCATAAGTAGTTAAGTTCTATTCCCTTCAGCAATACAAATCATGTCCCACGAATGCAGAAAACTCCCAGCTCAGGTCATGCATCTCATGACTCATGAATGCACATCATGTTTTACAGTATACTCAACTTCCACGACTCATGCTATGTCCCTACCCACTAGTTAAATTCAGACTATTTCATGGATATTCTTAGTTTAGAGCTTTTTGATAAACACATGATGTTTATATTCTATTCCTCATGCTTACGTCAAGTGCCAAGATCAGTTAGTGTCCATTTAAGCTTTAGGTTCTC
>NW_025865612.1:0-3931 GCF_002878395.1 Capsicum annuum
CTAATCCTACTAGGATTATGAAACCTTAAAATAAAGATAAGATGATCAAATTTGTGCATCGAGATGACCTTATATATGTATATATACATAGCTATATGTATCTATGGTATTATTGTATATCCCTTCCTTTATTTGTTCATATTGTAATTTATTTGTTAGCCTTGTATATTGATATATAATTTTTTTTCATCCATTACTAGTATATTGGCCAGGGATATATGGTATAGTGTTGAGATTTTTTTTAGTATGGCTGGAATAGGATAGTTCATCCTTGTTACCTCCTTAGCCTTATTATGTTGGTCTCATTGATATTAATAGGATGGTTCATCCTTTTTACTTTATTGGTAGTATTATGTGGTTGTTGGACACTTAGATGTAGTTTTCATTCTGTTTTAATGTTATGTATATCTGCTTTATCTTTAGAGCTCAGTTGGTAATTGCCTACTAAGTACCATTTGATTGGTACTCACACTACACTTCTGTAGCCTACGAATCATAGTATGGGTTATCGCTGTTCATATTGGGTCCTGCAGAGCAGCCGTGGTTCGGAGACTTAGAGTGAGCTCCTGACATTTGAAGTAATTGTTACCTCTCTCTTATGTACTAAATTTGTTTCGATGTTGTATTCGGAGATAAGTTGTATCAGTGTAATCTATTTCATCATTTCACTTTCTTACTCTTATTATATTAGAAGCTCTTATACTGATACTACTAGGTTTTGAACTTTATTATGTAATTGATTCTCTTAATTCATCTATTCCACATTTGATATATATATATATATATATATATATATATATATATATATATATATTTGGGTATTTCGTTACTAGCCATTCCAGAATATGGGGTTGGCTTGCCTACTGGTGGGTTAGTGTAGGCGTCATCATAACCTTATAAATTGGGTTATGACAAATTGGTATAATATCCTAGGTTTCACTAGTGTATTAGTCCAAGAGCTAAGTGTTTAGTAGAGTCATACGGATCGGTGCAGAGATGTCTGTAACCTATCTTTGGGAGGCTACACAAACAGCTTTAGGAAATTCACTTCTTGAATCTTTATCGTGTGTCCGCATTGCTATGAACCTTGAACAGATTATTTAACTCCATTCTATCCCTAATAAATATGTGAGATGGTCAAAAGATGCAAATAAGACCTTAACACGTGTTTTTAAAATTTGAGCACAACATCAGACTAGAGAGTTAGAGATGGATTCAAAGATCTTCAGCATCATCCAAAAGGATTTAGGGTTATCTTAGGATCCAATTGATCTCGTGACTACTTCAACCCATTAAGGTTTAGTATTAGGGATTTAATATATGTTTAAGATCCCTTACAGCATAGATGATAGTCAATTCATCAAGCAATTCTTAGACTAAAGTTAAGTTTAATGGTGTTTATCAGGGTTCTTTATCAATTTTTTAGTATGAGATTAGGTTTCTAGATTAGGCCAGGTCTTTTCCTATGCTATATCCTTCTAAAAAAGACAGCGTGTGTGGAGTTATTAGAGGTTTATTATTGCCAAACCATTTAGCATCAGAGCATATGATAGTAGTTGGGTCTTTCTTCTCTTAGGTTGTAGATTATGTGAGGTCCACAAAGAGAGCATGTATTAGGACTTATAGAGGTGGCGATAAGAATTTATGCCATCAGTGTAGTGCTATTAGTATTTCATCCAAGATCTTATTTTGGTTGTGGCGAGATAAGACAATAATTTGGAGAGTGCCCCAGGTGTGAGTTGGTGATCAGACAGAGGTAGCATGTTTTTCCCCACCAACCTAGAGTTCCTGAGTCAGGCTAAAATTACAAAAAGGATGGATATTCTACCAAAGTTTGCTCTGAGTGTTAATTATCCATCTATTTAGACTTAGTTTGTGTTGCTTCTTAGGATTAGAGCTTCAGGAATTTGTTCTACCATAGAGAGATTGGTTACTTGTCTAAAGAGTGTTCCCGGCATGGGATTTCTAGCCATTCACTCTTTCAGATCAACCTTGTGATATTGTGGCATCTTCATTTAGAGATAGTGCACTTGGCACCTCAGTCAATGATTTAGTTGATCAGTCTAAAGTTTGGATCTAATTAGATTTATTCTCCTTATTCCCGTAAGGTATGTGATTGCATATTTCACCATGATAGATGTGCTTTTATTTTCCATATTTATCTTTTTATTATGTGTATTAGGGTTTTTATACCCACTGATGACTATATGCCTTGATGGTTTCCGATTGATTATTGTGTGCCTTGTTATTGAATTCCTGATTATATGGCTACCCCTATGGTTTATTTTTTTAGTAGTGGATAGGGTTGACCTGTATTGATATTTTCTCCCTATGGGTGTAGCATTTAGGTTTGAGTCCCATTTATCTTGGCACGTTCTCTTTATAGTGGCTCTTGAGTGGTACATGATATTGCTGTTTATTTTGGTATGGATTATTCATTATATTGATGTTGATATTGTAGTTACTATTGCTATCACTGCTCAAGGTTATTGATATTATTTGATATCATTACTTGATGTAATTGATCCTTACTGGGTAGTTGTATAGATTAGTGATATCTAGTTAGAATTTCATTTCCTTGCAATTCTTATTCGGTGGCTTGAGTAGATATAGACTAATTTAATGATTTCTTTTCCACAGCGAGACTAGGTTGATTTCATTCCCTCTTGGTTAGCTGTATTAGATTGATTTGGGAATGTATTGTGGCATCGAAGGTAAGTTGACCTTCTATGGTTCTGTATGGCTCTAGAGTTAGTGATTTGACTATATTGCCCAATCTTGAGTTGGAGATTCTTAGATTTCCCCTGGGTTGCAAAGGTTTTCACTTTGGCTATTCCATTCTACATAGCATGTTTGTGTATGACCATTTTTGGGTCCGTTATTCATTATGTCTATTTCATTGCCTGATAGCAAATTGATATTGATATAGGCCTGCTTATCGGAGGGACCATTACACTTAATGGTTTGGCTTAATAGTTATCGGCTTTAAAATATACAAATCCACTAGCCAACCGATAAGATATCGGTTGGTTCGGTAACAGATAAATAATTATCGAGCGATTATCAGATGGTTTATTAGATATCCATAATTCCTACTTGAATGGGTCTCAAAACCAAAAAACAAAATAGAATAGAACATTCTTTTCTTTTCACGACAATAGAAATACTAGTGCTAAAAATAAGCACTTGTCTCTCAAGTCTCAAAACCAACTCTTTTCAAGTTTCCATTCACAAAGAAAAAACATAAAACTTTCCTTTTAAATTGTACTACATGGACATAGTAAATAGTTTTTGCATTTATCTATTGTAGTCGCTTCTCTAATTATGAAGAGTTATTCATTAGTTAGGCATATACGTTGATTTTTTATTCATTAGTTAGGCACAGTGCACACACTTTGATTTTTTTTCTCATGGACCTAAATGTATATAATCACTCATGTAGTTGTAGATAGGCAAGGATTTATTGCAATAACATTACCTTTAAGAACACAGCAGGAGTAGCCAAGTTACAAGCTGTAGCCATTCATAAAGGCAAAAATAGAGAACGATATTGGGAGAGTTAGAATAGGTTCATAAAAAACTATTCCATCCAATTAAGAAATTAAGAATCTCAATATTTATCTAAAAAACAAAACAAAATACTAAGTAATGTCACTCCACCCAAACCATATCAATAATCAGTTCTCTTAGAAAAGAATCAATTCTTTTGCCCAACAACTTTTGCACAATATACTCAGCAAAATGCTATTTTTCCTTGAATTGAACAATCTCAAGTCTCAACTTTTAAAGATGTAGCAGCCATAAAAAAATAGCATATGGTGCACTAAAACTATCGCTATGCGCGATGTCCGAAGAAGGACCCTACCACAAGGTGTATTGTACGCAGCCTTATCTAGCATTTCTGCCAGAGGCCGTTTTCAAGGCTTTAGTG
>NW_025865613.1:0-1596 GCF_002878395.1 Capsicum annuum
AGGCGGATTAGGGTAGAAGGTTAGTATGAGTTTAGGAAGTTGTATCTTTTGTTGTATTACTTGTTGTATCCTGGGTATGGTATTATTGGACATGTTGATTTTTATTGTATCTTGTTCTTTTACTATTCTTTGTCTAGATTGTTTTATTTTGAGCCGGGTGTCTATCGGAAACAACCTCTCTATCTCACATCTGTGGTAGTGGTATGGACTGCGTACACCTACCCTCCCTAGACCCCACTTGGTGGGAATATACTGGATATGTTGTTGTTGTAGTAGTAATTTTTTAGAGTTACTTTTGGTTTAGGTCAATAGATCCAAAATAGTTGCAGTGTCTAAGCACCAGTAGCTTGCAAATTGAATGGAGGACTCTTTGAATGAGTCCAAACTAGCTAGTTGTAGGTAGTAAGTTATTGGTAAATTAATCAAAATGCACAAAGTTGATCACCAACCCTAAAGAAGAAGATAATTTATTATATTACAAGTACATGTCCTGCTCAAGTCAACTTTGAACTGTCCATATTTCATTCCAACATCTTACTTTGTTTCAAGAATTACAGATTCAGTGTTTACTCACATAATTTTGTGTAATCTTAGAACCCTTCCACATATCTAATAGACTTTAAAGTGAATTCAACATATGGCTGAAGCTTTCCTTCAAGTTCTGCTAAACAAATTGACTTTTTTCATCCAAGGGGAACTTGGATTGGTTTTGGGTTTCGAGAAGGAGTTCAAAAATCTTTCAAGCATGTTTTCTATGATTCAAGCTGTGCTAGAAGATGCTCAAGAGAAGCAATTGAAGTACAGGGCAATAAAGAATTGGTTACAGAAACTCAACGTTGCTGCATATGAAGTCGATGACATCTTGGATGAATGTAAAACTGAGGCAGCAAGATTCAAGCAGGCTGTATTGGGGCGTCTTCATCCACTGACCATCACTTTCCGTTACAAGGTGGGAAAAAGAATGAAAGAGCTGATGGAAAAGCTAGATGCAATTGCAGAGGAACGAAGGAATTTTCATTTGGATGAAAGGATTGTAGAGAGACAAGCTTCTAGACGGGAAACAGGTGCTCATCTTAATTTTTTTTAAAGAAACAAATTAGTATTACGAAGTGTGGAGACGAAGGAATTTTTATTCATTATTTTTTGGTAATTCTCAAATTCATGTGTGTTTTTGGTCTAACGGGAAGTCCAAAGATTTTTTCTGATCAAAATGTTTGTCTCTAGACTGGTTGGAAAAAAAATCTGAGTTGTTTTAGACCTTATAAAGTAACCATGTGAATTCAAGACTGTTGGAGTCACCTTAATGATTTGTTTAATTTTTATGTGATAATATAGAAATTAATTTAATATATAAGAAAACTTGGGAAATCCTTTAGCATTCTTTCCCATTCTTAATGTTCTTCCCATTTCTTAATGCAGTATGTTTTACTTACCCATGAATAACAGATCCTGAAAATGATTGTAGAAAAAATAGAGGAATTTCAAAAATATATTTTGTCCTCTTAAATTACTTTCTGCCAGGTGGAACTCAGCGTGATTTTCTCAATCCTATTCTCCAACTCACGCCTGTTGTGCAAAAATCTTCTTTGTTTTCTG
>NW_025865614.1:0-9035 GCF_002878395.1 Capsicum annuum
CATGAAATGCAATAAATAGGAGAAGGTTGAAAAAGACGTTTTGAAGAGTTCTCTGCTTCATCCTCTGCTTTATAATATATATAGATATAGATTTTAATGGAATTTTAAGTCTCTCTCTTAATTATTTGATTAATAAATTAAAACACAGGGATCAATATTCAATAATTTATTATGTTGGAGACAATGCCCATGATCCATTCATCCACCACCATATAACACGTTCTTTGCCCCTTTTTCTCACATATTTAATTAAAGATTCAATAACAAAGCAATAATCACATAAACAAAGACTTTAATCCAAATTTATATATCATGCTTTAAATTGTGATTTCATAGTCATTCAATTATTCTTTTGAAGTTATATTTGAAAAAAAAAAAAAAAGAAAGAATGAATGGCATAATTAAAGTGGGATAGTTGCATATTTGTTCCTAAGTTACTGATAAATTTTTGTTAAAGTTATTGATAAATTTTTGTTTTGGTCCTTGTTATATATGACTCCCCATATTATTAATTAAAATGTACTCATCTGTTTAGATGTCGTAAATACCACTACGGTCATATTTCTGTATTTTCATATAATTTTAGCACTAATTAAATGTATGACAGATTATTTAATTTAATTTGGCATTTGGTAGAAATATAATTTAGTATCTTTCTAGAATATTTTCGATGCAAGTAAAATTCTTTAAGTAATGATATATTTATATTATTTTATAATAGATTTATTTTTTTATGATTTATTAATATTTTAAGTGAAGATAGTAAATTTAGAAATTTTAAAATATTATTATTATATAATAGAGGCTCTGATACCAAAAATTTTCTATTAATTATGGTATATTCAAAATATTATAATTATTTTACCACAAATTTATATAATACCCAAATATATACGCAATGTAGAAAAATTATTAGTTGTGACAATACAACTGTACACGTGGGGAAGAAATGTGGAAAGCAATCATGGTGTTAGCTGGCAGTCATACATGCCCCTTGCCTCTTCTTTATATAATATTGACAAAGCATATTCTTGGCAGTGACATTATTCAATTCAAACTTTTTAACAAAAGGCATCAAAGTGCAAGTTTCTTATGTTTTATGCATATACTGCATGTTTATATATACTCTATAGCCAAAGTTTTGGGCAAAAATATTTTAGCACCATTTGAGGATCAAATTAAAATTTGATTATTCAAAGCTCTGATTTTAGTAGCATTATTTTGAGGCTTCGCGGAAAGGCTTTTTAGCTTTGGCATCGAAGTAGGCTAGGTTTACCTTATCTTTAGATTGAGCTTATTTACTGAAACTGTAAACTATTATGCTAATTCAAGTTAATTACTTGTAGTTCCGTATCATTTGATATATATATAATATGCCTTATTTATTTGAATTAAGAACTCGTTCTAGTAAATTTTGGAATATTATCTCTTAATATAATATCACATATATTACTTTAGGACGTGAAATTAAATTGCAAAACCTTATATTTATCCCTTTTTAATTAAGATTGAAGGATGATTATTTAGACGTTGAAATTGTTATGATATGGTTAGAATGTTAATAGTACCGGAGGGTATGGTTACTATGAGTTCCGGTTCGAGTCCAGCAATTGATTATTATGGTTACTATGAGTTTCGATTTGAGTCTGACATTTGATTATTATGGTTACTATGAGTTCTTGTTCGAGTCCGACATTTGATTATTATGGTTACTATAAGTTTCGATTCGAGTCCGGCATTTGATTATTATGGTTACTATGAGTTTCGATTTGAGTCCAACATTTGATTATTATGGTTACTATAAGTTCCGGTTTGAGTCCGGTATTTAATTATTATGGTTACTATGAGTTTCGGTTCGAGTCCGGCATTTGATTATTATGGTTACTATGAGTTTCGGTTCGATTCCGGGATTTGATTATTATGATTACTATGAGTTCTGGTTCGAGTCTAACATTTGACTATTATGGTTACTATAAGTTACGGTTCAAGTCCGACATCTGATTATGGTTGTGGTTCCGCTAAGTTTCGGTTCGAGTTCGGGATCTGATTATGAGTTCATCTATCTGGACTATCATTATTAACCATTATGTCCGGTTCAAATCCAGCACATTTCCTCTTGTTATTATCCATCACTATCGGTTCAGGTTCGGTGCATATCTGGATGACTATCATGATTTATGGGGATCAGCGCAGTTATAGATTATTTATGTTTATTTTCATTACTTGTGTGTCCCACCGGCTTATGGGGGTACGGTTGGGTTAATTATCTTCTTCAGTGTGCCTAGCGGGCTTATGAGGGCCTAATTAGGTTATGTTTGATTTGTCTGTTATTACTGCATTATTTATTTTTTTGTATTGCATAAGTTTATTCCTTTACAGTCGTTGTGTAGCTTGGTAGGTTTTTACCTTTCCATCCCTATTTACTGATGACTCAGATTACGCTCTCGCATTGTAGTTATAGGTTTTTGTATTGAGCTCAGTTGGTCGGTGATGCCTGCTGAGTACCCATTGCTTTAGTAGTCATATTACACTTCTACATCTTTTTTCCAATGTCAATTTGGGTACTAGTAGTCGACGTTGATGAGATTTCTACCTTCCAATACCGATTCAGAGCAGGGTGAGCTTGCTGTCGTCCGAGGCTGATCTTAATCTATCTACTCTAGTTAGTCTTTTGCACTCAAGACTGCTTGTGTATATTGTGTACGTTTTAGATTTTGCCTAGTACTCCGGGTACTTGTTAGTAGTGGCTCCAGTACTGACCTTATCAGGTCTTAGGAGGGATTCATTTGAATAGTTGGTCATTTATCCTCCTCTCATTTTGATATAATATATATATGCTCCCTTCTTAGTTTTCACTTATTATTGTTTTTGTTATCATTATACGTGATCTTTTATTTAGTCTCTGCATGTTAGCCCGTTACCTTTCATTTCGAACTATGACTTGGCTTGTCTACTCGTGGTTTAAAGTATGTGCCATCACGACTTGAGAAATTGGGTCATGAAAGCTTGGTATGAGAGCTTAGGTCTTACTGGTATTATTGGTACTGGAGCCAATGTTTAGCATAGTCCCCGCGGATCGGTAAGAAGACGTCTGCATCTCATCCTTGGGAGTCTACCGAGCATTTTTAGGAAAAAATCTCATTTTCTTGATCCATTTTTGTGCGTTGAGTTTGGGTTGGTTGTAATCTTTTTTCATTGGTTCACTCTCTATGCATATGGCTATGACGCGGGGCTCGAGAGCAGAGGGTCGGGGTCCGAGGTTCGCTTCTTGAGTTCTATCTTGGGGTCGAGGTCGACTTAGATTAGATATCAGGGGCAGAGTAGAGCAGCAGCCCCTATTCGAGATTAGGCCAGGGATCCATCACCTGATCCTGTTATAGCTTCGGAGATTGAGAGAGCTCTAGGTATTCCGCTATATCAGCAAGTTGTCCAGGGGGCAATCCTGGATCCACCCAACTTTATATCTTTGTCAATTCTTTGGGATACGTTAGTACAATTATTGGGATTAGTTGGCGATCCACCGGTCGTGGGAGCTCAGCCAACAACATAGGGTTGTGTTGATTTAGGGGCATAGCTTGCGGCAGTGGTGCCTAGGGTAGAGATTCTACCAGCACCTGTAGTCTCATAGCCGGTAGTAGCCCAGCCAGTTATGTCTTCAGAAGAGCAGAAGATGTTGAACCAAATTTTAAGATTGACTCTACCCAGGTTTGTCGGGACCCCAGGAGAGGATGCTTATGAGTTCATATACAGTTGCGAGGAGCGGTTACGGAATTTAGGGTTGGTTGAGGCGTGAGGAGTGGACTTTGTTTCTTATCTGTTCAATACGGCAGCGAGGATGTGGTGGATAAGTTATCTTCATTCCAGGCCAGCTGGATATCCACCAGTGACTTGGACTTAGTTCTCCAAGGCTTTCTTGGGGAAGTATATACCTCAAAGCATGTGTGAGCATCTTCAGGATGATTTTATCGAATTGAGACAAGTTTCTATGACCGTGGTTGAGTATGAGGTGAGATTTCATGAGTTAGTAAGACACGCCACTATGATTCTAGATATGGAATAAGAGCGAATTCGATGCTTTATCAGGGGATTGAGATTGCCACTCCGTAAGACTGCATAGAGTTTGGTGACTTCAGGAAAGCCTTTTTCGGATATAGCCGAGCAAATTTATTCCATAGAGGAGATAGATCATAAGGCCCAAGGGGGAAGCAATAACAGACTACGTTACCAGGGAAGTTACAACGGTTCACAGTTCTCAAGCCAAGGATTTCACGGTAGGTACCCTGAGCAACAACCTTTTCAGCATCAGGTTCAGCCTAGTCAGCCAATTCAGGCATCACTTCAGCTATCCGACAGGGGTCAGCCCAGCAATAGTAGTTCTAGTAATCAAAGTAGTAGCCAGCTGCAGAGGAATTTTCAGTCTGGATTGTCGAGTTTGGGTGGTCATTTTGGATCCGTTGGATCTTTCAAACAGAGCAGGGTGCCCGGGGTATGTTATGACTATGGGGTTGTTGGTCACTCCGTTCATAGGTGTCCTCAACATAGGATGATTGAGCCTTCAGTTCTGGATGTTCAGCCGATCAGATTAGTGCTACCGTTAGGTAGGAGTGATGTGCAGAGTCGTGAGGGTGGTTCCCAGGGTTCTAGAGGTGGTCGGATAGGCACCCAGTCTAGTGGTGGACAGGGTAATTTGTATATTGTACCAGGTAGATCTGAGGCTGAGGATAAGGGTGCTTTGATCAGAACTTGGAACCAAAATGAGCCACAAACTAAAAAAAAGTGACCAAAATAGGCCACATATTTAGAAAGTTACCAAAATAGGTTAAACGTAATAATTTATTACGTTTTTCACCTTTTTCTTAACGGTCAACTAACAGAGTTGACTTTTTCAAAAACTTAAGAAATTATTAAGTTTTACATATTTATTTGTAAAACGTAATAATTTCTTACGTTTTGTCAGAAAAATATATAAAACGTAAGAAATTATTACGTTTTACAAGAAAATCGAGATAAAAAGATTATGATATGTCACATCACTAAAAAAATAACTTTTTAAAAATTTGTTCTAAAACGTAAGTTTTACTTACGTTTTTTTCTTTTTGCACGTGGTCCCCCAACCTCACGTTTTCAACTTTCCTTCTTTTAGTGGTCCCCTCCCCCCTCCATTTTCTTTTCATAAGATCTAAAGTTTCAATAACATCAAATTATCCTCAATTTTCAACTTGTTTTGGTCACTTCTTCAAAATACTAACCTTAAAAATCTCAGAATAAAAACCAATAACATGAATAAAAATAACTCTTTACAAGAATTACATAAATTAATATGCAAACTCGAATATGCACAAAGGAGGACCAAACTGAAACTATTACTTAACATTAGAACCAAATATAAACGATGACAAATTGGACTTAATACTTATTTTTGTATGAGATTATGGTATATCCCCTTTTATAGCATAATGCAATATTTTAAATTGTCCAAATAATTTGAAATAGTCTCAATAATTTAAATTTCATGAATTATAGAAATATGTATCAATGTTATAGCATAAAATAATGACTCAACTTTAAAGAGTTACATAAATTTGTTACCAAAATAAAATCATCAAATTTAATAAGTTCATTCCAAATAAGGAAAGTGGAAAACATGGGGTGGGGGATCAGGTGCAAAAAAGGGAATAACTTTTAAAACAAATTTTCAAAAAGTTACTTTTATTAATGATATGACAAATCATTGTCTTTTTTATCTCGATTGTTGTGTAAAACGTAATTATTTCTTATGTTTTATATATTTTTCTGACAAAACGTAAGAGATTATTACGTTTTACAAATAAATATGTAAAACGTAATAATTTCTTACGTTTTTAAAAAAGTCAACTTCGTTAGTTGACCGTTAAGAAAAAAGTGAAATACGTATAAATTATTATGTTTAGCCTATTTTGGTAACTTTTTAAATATGTGGCTTATTTTGGTCACTTTTTTTATTTCATGGCTCATTTTGGTTTCGAGTTCCTATCACAGGTAAGATTGTCGTATTTCATCAGCCAGTTTTTGCATTGTTTGATCCCGATTCCACATTCTTATATGTTTATGCTTATTTTGCATCGTGATTGGGTTCATGTTCAAAGTTTCTATTTGTGCCATTGTATATAGCTATCCCTTTAGGTGATTATTTAGTAGTGGATCGGGTATATAGATCTAGTTTGGTGATCGTTCGAAAGTTTGGTACTCAGGTTGATCTATTGTCCTAGATATGGTAGATTTTGATGTGATTCCAGGAATGAATTGTTTATCTCCTTGTCATGCGGTCTTGGATTGTTTTGCTAAGACGTTACTTTAGCCTTGTCTGGCGTACCTCAATTGTGTGGTAGGATTCTGTTAGTCGCGTGTCGATGGGGATTATTTTTACATTTCTTCTAGGAGATTGATATTGAGTAGTTGTGAGTCATTTCTTGCTTATGCTCGGGATGTTAGTACTGAGAGTCTATCGCTTGACTCCGTCCTTTTAGTTTGCGAGTTTCTCAATTTGGTTCTGACTGGCCTACCCGGTCTTCCTCCCAGGCGTAATATACGCGCCCAGTATCGTTACCTGTTTGACCCTTCCGGTATTTTCTTATCTTTTACTTTCGCAGACGAAAGTCCTTTTTGTATTGGATATTGTAATGACCCTTACGGTCATATTCCTGTATTTTCATATAATCTTAGCACTAAATAAATGTATCGTGGATTATTTAATTTAATTTGGCATTTGGTAGGAATATAATTTAGTATCTTTCTAGAATATTTTCGATGTAGGTAAAATTCTTTAAGTAGTGATATATTTATTATTTTATAATAAATTTATTTTTTATGATTTATTCATATTTTAAACGAAGATAGTAAATTTAGAAATGTTAAAATATTATTATTATATAATAGAGGCTCTGATACCAAAATTTTTTAATTAATTATGGTATATTCAAAATATTATAATTATATTATCACAGATTTATATAATACCCGAATATATACGCAATGTAGAGAAATTATTAGTTGTGACAATACAACCGTACACGTGAGAAAGAAATGTGGAAATCAATCATGGTGTTAGTTTTTATATACTCTGTAGCCTACGTTTTGGGAAAAAATATTTTAGCACCATTTGAGCGTCAAATTAAAATTTTATTATTCAAAGCTCGAGTTTTAGTAGCATTATATATATATATATATATATATATATATATATATATATTTATATATATATATATATATATATAATATGCCTTATTATCCGAATTAAGATCCCGTTCTAGTAAATTTTGAAATATTATCTCTTAATATAATATAACATCTATTACTTTAGGGCGTGAAATTAAATTGCAAAACCTTAAATTTATCTCTTTTTAATTAAGATTGATGGATGATTTTTTAGACGTTGACATTGTTATGATATGGTATGGCTTTTAATATTACCGGTGGGTATGGTTACTATGAGTTCCGGTCTGAGTCCGGCATTTGATTATTATGGTTACTATGAATGCCGATTCGAGTTCGGCATTTGATTATTATAGTTACTATAAGTTTCGGTTCGAGTCCGACATTTGATTATTATAGTCACTATGAGTTCTGGTTCGAGTCTGACATTTGATTATTATGGTTACTATGAGTTTCGATTTGAGTTCGACATTTGATTATTATGGTTACTATGAGTTTCGGTTCGAGTCCGACATCTGATTATGGTTGTGGTTCCACTGAGTTTCGATTCGATTCCGACATCTGATTATGAGTTCTATATATGTGGCCTATCATTATTAACCACTATGTCCAGTTCAAATTCGGCACGTTTCCTCTTGTTATTAACCATCACTACCGGTTTAGGTCCGGTGCATATCTGGATGACTATCATGATTTATGGGGATCAGTGCAGTTATAGATTATTTATGTTTATTCTTATTACTTGTGTGTTCCACCGGCTTGTGGGGGTACGGTTGGGCTAATTGTCTTCTTCAGTGTGCCTAGTGCGCTTATGGGGGCCCAATTAGGTTATGTTTGATTTGTCTGTTATTGCTGCATTATTTATTTTTCTGTATCCTATAAGTTTATTCCCTTACAGTCGTTGTGTAGCTTGATAGTTGTTTACCTTTCCATCCCTATTTACTGATGACTCATATTACGCCCCCTCATTATAGTTATACCTTTTTTTGTATTGAGCTTAGTCGGCCGATGATGCCTACTGAATATCCGTTGCTTTGATACTCATACTACATTCTTAATCTTTTTCCTGATGCAGATCTGGGTACTGGAAGTCAACGCTTACGAGATTCCTACCTTTCATCATTGATTCAGAGAAGGGTGAGCTTACTAGGCTGATCTTCTTCTATCTACTCTAGTTAGTCTTTTGCACTCGATACTGCCTGTGTATATTGTGTACATTTTAGAATTTGTCTAGTACTTTGGGTATGTACCTATTAGTAGTGGCTCCAGTACTGACCTTATCAGGTCTTCGGAGGGATTCATTTGTATAGTTGGTCCTTTTTCCTCCTCTGGTTTTGATAAAATATATATATGCTCTCTTCTTAATTTTCACTTATTATTGTTGTTGTTATCATTATACGCTATCTTTTATATGTTCTCTGCTTGTTAGCCCGTTGCCTTTCATTCCGGACTATGGCTTGGCTTGCCTACTGATGGTTTAAAGTAGGCGTCATCATGACTTGAGAAATCGGATCGTGACAGTAGACAATATATTATATTCTACTATTTAGGAAATAATATTACATCAATAATGGAGTACAAACGTGATATATCATGGAGGAATTAAGAATGTTGGGTAACTTATAAAATGAAAAAAAGAAAATATCCTTTTCAAATTTCTTATATGTAAAAATAATTTTTTTTTTTGTAAACGAATTCTGCGTATGTGAATTCTAATAAGGGAATACACTTAATCAAATATCATATGGCCTAAAAACGAAATTTCATAATAAATTAGCGACCAAAAATGCAATTAATCCATTAAAATGCTTCCAAAAGTAAAGAGTACTAAACTTCATCTAATG
>NW_025865615.1:0-2719 GCF_002878395.1 Capsicum annuum
GCTCAAAGTGATGACTATATTCCAGAAGATGCGGTAGGAGAATACCTGTAAGGGAAAAGGGGAGTTGATGAAGATTATATCATCTCAGACCTTATTAAACAAGAAACACAAGGTACTAAGGATGTGTAGCGAATCTGGATGATGAAAATGATTTAAAACATGAGAAATCTAAATCAAGTGCAAATATAAAAATTTATCCAAAAATGAAAATCCATCAGTCATCTCTCTCAAAGAAAAATAGTGCAGCTGGACACTTTTCTAGGGAGCTGTGACTAGTTAGCGTGGTCGGAATGATCTTCTACATAGAAAATAACACAACACTGAGAAAGTAACTTTGCTAGCACTGAGGGTTGAAATGATGTACATTAAATCAATAAAACTTTTCCCAAGAACTTCTGAAATTAAAATAAGGAATCAAGCGAAGGCGGTAATTTCTAAATTTTAAATTGCATCCCATGCCTTCTTGTTTGTGGTTTTGATTAGGTCCATTGTTTTGACCTGATTGGAACCACAAACAAGATTGAAAGAAGGATTGAGTATAATTACTTCCTTAGAAATATGGATGTAATTGATTGTGTTTTCTTGCCTTAGCATGCTTTCAACATATCTTGGAGAAGAGAGATAACTTGTTATGGTATGTGAATCCCGTGTAGTTCCCAGAGCTCTTGAAAATTATCAAATGAATAGAAATGTAAATTGGACTAGTGATTTTGACATATTAAAGTAGGTAAGCATGGAAATTCCATGCTTAGCTGCTAATATATCAAAAGAACTGGTGCAATTTACATTTCCATCCATTTTATAATTTTCAAGAGCTCTGGCAACTACACAGGAATCACATACTACAATAAGAATTTGATCTTCTTTAAGATATGTTGAAAGCATGCTAGGTCAAGATAACACAATCAATTACATCCATATTGATAAGGAAGTAATTATACTCAATCTACCTTTTAATTTTGTTAGTGGTTCCGATCAGGTCAATATCAATGGACCTAATCGAAACCACAAACAAGAAGGCATGGGATGCAATTTATAATTCAAAAATTGTCGCCTTGGATTGATTTTTTATTTTAAATTAAGCCATTCTTGTCGCAAGTTTTCTTGACTTACTGTACATCATTTCAACCCTTAGTGCCTGCAGCAAGCTGCTTTCTTGGTATTCTGTTATTTTCTCTATAGGTGATCATTCTAGCCACGCTAACTAGTCATAGTTTCCTAGCAAAGTAGACAGCTACACTATTTTTCATTGAGAGAGATGACAGATGGATTTTTATTATTGGATACACTTTCATATTGGCGCTTGATTCAAATTTCTTATGTTTTAAGTCAGTTTACTTGGCCAGATTCGCTAGAAGCTCCTTCCTTGCTACCCTATGTTTCCTCTTTGATTAGGTGTCAGATGATATAGTCTTTTATCAACTCCCCTTTCCCTGGTAGGTATTCTCCTACTACTTCTTCTGGTATATAATTACCTTCTTGAACAACCCCTCCATTTAAATTTGGGATAGGAGAATTTCTATTTGTTTTTTGTTCTTGTTTGTTTGCTGTAGTGGGAGGCTTTGAAGGCCTTCTCAGAGTCCAATGTACCCTTAAAGTTAAGTCTAATCGGTAATGGATCTCTACAATGACACCAAATGATACACTATCAAGTCCATAATGCAAGAATCCAGCAACAACAACAAGATGAACAAACTAACACAAGAACAACAAGTTGAACAACAAGTGCTAGTGAATCGAAATAGGCCACATATGGCTTCACTACGCTTTAAGAGTCAGGTTTTTAGAACAAGATGATGAAGTTTTCAACAAGATCTACCAAGTCAACAAGGTGCTAGTGAATCGAAAGAGCCCCACACGGCTTCACTAGACTTCAAGATTACAAAATACAATCTTAACAAGATTACAAGAAGATAGTAACTTGACATGTAATATTCAAGAGTCTAAGAACCCTAAAAATAAGAGAGGACCCTAAGACTAAATAATATTAACACCAAGTTCTTACTTGGACCAAGAGGAACTCTATGACCTCAAGATCCTTGTTTACAGCCAAGATACAACACAAGTATCACTCTACTTATAAGTTTTCAAATTTGGGGATTCTCCAATGGAAGAGAGAGAAGTTCCTCAATATTACAAGTGTTTATATCTCAAAATATTATGAAAGAAATAGCTGCCAAATAACCCTAATATCATCTATTTATATTACACCATAAATAAAGGAGAAAAATAACCAGATTGCCCTTGCCATGGGGTGACATTGGAGTGTAAGTTTATTATAGTTTAAGGCTTCTCTTCACACTTAAAAATATATATACCATTAGGTGGATAAATCACCAACTTACACGTGGCCATTTGCATGAACAAGGCTTGAAGTTTTTATAACTCCCGAGTTTGGCTACGTGTGAATGGTCGTGAACTTGTTGAACAACTTGCTACACCTGTATCATCCTCTCCATCTTGAGAGGAATTTGACATAAAATTCTACATTTTTTCATCTTCAACAGCATCCACGAGAGAAATATCACACACGTTGAAAGTGTTGTGCACTTGATATTCTGGTGGAAGGTCAATCTTGTAGGCGTTGTCATTGATTTTCTCAAGTACTTGGAATGGAACATCACCCCTCGGCATCAATTTGGAATTCATTTGAGATGGAAACCGATCCTTCCGAAGATGCACCCACACCCAATCTCTCTATTAAAGAATGAGTTTCTTT
>NW_025865616.1:0-1676 GCF_002878395.1 Capsicum annuum
TGGCCCAAAAATCGATCGGGGCATGCCAAGGAGGTTATAGATCATTCTAGTATGGCCCATTTAATTTTTCGTGGCTATTTTGGTGGACAAACGGGTGAATCGGTGTGAATGGGACATCTTCAGGCCAAATCGATGTGCTTTAGCCTACGGTTTGGGGAGTCGAATCCGGGTCCGAGCATGTTGTGGGCAAAAAATTGATCGAGGTGTGGTAGGGAGGTTGAGGATCATCCAAATTTGATCCATTTAATTTTTCGTGGCCAGTTGGGAGGACAAACTGCCAAAACGGCGAGAACGGGGCATTTTCGGGCCAAATTAGTGTGCTATAGACCATGGTTTTGGGGGTGGGCCGTACTATGGGTTGAAAATTAACCAAGGCATACCAGAGAGGTTAGGGATCATCCTAGTGTGGCCCGCTTATTTTTGGTGGCCATTTGTGTGGATAAACGGGAAAAACGGCATGAACAGGGCATTTTCGAGACAAATCGATGTGCTATAGGCCACGGTTTTAGGGGTTGGCTGTGCTGTGGGCTAAAAATTGACCGGGGCAGGCTAGGGAGGTTGGGGATCATCCTAGTATGGCCCGTTTATTATTTTTTGCCTATTTGGGTGGACAAACAGATGAAACGGCTTAAATAGGACATTTTCAAGACAAATCAGTGTGCTATAAACCACAATTTTTGGGGGTGAGCCTAGTGTATGTGCGTGTTGTCGGCTGAAGATCAACTGGGGCATGCCAGGGAGGCTGGGGATTATCCCAGTGTGGTTCATTTAATTTTTCATGGCCATTTGGGTGGACAAAGGGGCGAAATAGCGTGAATGGGGAATTTTCGAGCCAAATCGGTGCGCTATAACCCATGGTTTTTGGGGTGGGCTCGAGGTTCGGGTGTGCTGTGGGTCAAAAATTGATCGAGGTGTGCCAGAGAGGTTGGGGATCATCCCAGTGTGGTCCATTTAATTTTTTGTTGCTATTTGGGTTGACAAACAGGCGAAACAGCGCGAATGGGAATTTTTGGGCCAAATTACTGAGCTATAGCCCACGGTTTTGAAGGTGGGCACGGGGTACGGGAGGGCTGCGGGGTAAAAATCAATCACAGCATGCCAGGGAGGTTGGGGATCATCCCAGTGTGGTTCGTTTAATTTTTCATGGCCATTTGGGTGGACAAACGGGCAAAACTGCGCAAATGGGAAATTTTCAGTCCAATTTGATGTGCTATAGCCCACGGTTTTGGGGGTGGGCCCGGGGTCTGGGCCTGTTGTTGGACAAAAATTAACTAGGGCATACCAAGGAGGTTAGTATCATCCCACTGTTGTTTGTTTCATTCTTCGTGGCAATTTGGGTAGACAAACGGTCTAAACAACGTGAATAAGATATTTTGAGCTAAATCGGTATGCTGTAACCTACAGTTTTGGGAGTGGGCTCAGGGTTCGGACGTGCTGTGGTCTAAAAATTGATCGGGGCATGCCAGGGAGGTTAGGGATCATTTCAGTATAGTCTATTTAATTTATCGTCGCCATTTGGGTGGACAAACGGGCAAAACGGTTTGAACGGCACATTTTTGGGCTAAATCAGTGTGCTATAGCCCACAGTTTCGGGGGTGGGCCCGGGGTCCAGGTGTGCTGTAGGCCAAAAATCGATCGGGACATGCTAGGGAGGTGGGGATCATCCCAGTATGGTT
>NW_025865617.1:0-3399 GCF_002878395.1 Capsicum annuum
CTGGAGCTAAGACAATGAGTTACTTCAGTAGAAATGCCCAACTAGGTCTAAATACACTAATACAATTATAATCAACCGTGTTCACTGAAAGAAGACAATTAATTACAAATATCAATCCCACGACCTGTTAATATCAGTACAAGAGAATCTAAGTATGATAGTAGGAAATATAACCCAAAAGTCTAGATTAGTCAATATATCTACCTCAAATCCAAAAGATAGAATAAGGATAAAGGGAAATGGACAACTCGAAACTCTAAGAGCTTATTTTTTCTATAGAAGATCAACACTACATGAACTCAACTCAGCAGCAGTGATGAGTGGTGAATTTACCACTCAATTGCACTCAAAAATTGTGCACACAACTATGAATTGAAGATATAAGTAAGAAAAATTGGTGATTAAATGCACTAATTTCCATATTTTTTAGACATATAGGTTAGGATAATGAAAGATATGGATTTGACCTAAAATGGACCAAAAAAGGGAAAGAAGTACAACTGGAGGACTTGGAGCAAGAACAGTTACCATAATCGTGGTCTATGGGCTGCGATCGCGGTTAGTTAAGTAGGTTAAAAATCACGATCATGGTTTCCTTACCGTGGTCGAAGTAACCGCAATCACAAACAACCTTCTGAGATCGGAGCTAAGAAAGAATTTTGCCCATGGGTAGTTTTGTTATTTCACCCAGCCGAACCCAACTCCTCTTATAGGCTTAAACCCTTTCTCTTCTGGGTATTGGACAGTATTGAGACATTTTTTGAATTTAAAGTATAGCCCCTAAATTGGGAAAGTTTTGTAATTGGATTTAGAGACTTTGATTTTATTATTTGTGAAGAATGAATGCTTTGAACAATCCTTATAGTATATGTTTCTTTCTTTTCTTCATGAGTAGCTAAATCTTTTAGTCTTGAGATTATGATGAACTAAGGTGCTGTTGTGTTTGGGTGATGATGTATTTGTATTATTCTTAGTTATTGATTATGGCTTCCACTATTACTTGGTTTAAATAATTGGGATTTATGGGTAAAAAACCCTAATACCCAAAATAGGTTTGTCGGGTGAAAACTCAAACTCTTAAAATCTCTCATCGTCCTTGAAAGAGGGATGTAGGTGAACCCTTGAAAACCCATAGATTTCTTGAAATAGGGCTATAGGGGGCCAAATCAATCATGGATAATTATGAATATAACTTACTTTCTTTTGCTATCTCTAAAATAAGGGTTGATAGAAAATAGGTTATGTCATGGGCATCTTCCTAGAAATAGGGATGCCCAATTGAGGTTTTGGGTACCTTTAATTGGTATACTCGTTAGGTACTCAAAAAAGTCAAAGAGTGACATGCTTGAGGCCTTGTTACAAACTAGCCCAAGGACTCTTAACCTAGACTACTATGACATCAACAATTAGAACTTATATCAAACCATCATCATCCCATGCCCAACTTGCCCTTAGGTAGACATAATCCCAAGATCTCTCCAAAATCAAATTCTAAAACAAAAGCTATTATTGTAGTGTGTTGCTTGTCTTGATATTGATAGGATTTTATTCCAAACCTCCCCCTTTACATTATGTGTTTTATATTGTGTACACTCCAAATATCTTTTAGTAATTTTGACACCCATAGGAATTTAAATCTAAATCTCTCTCCTTATGGATTTGACCTTAACAAAAGTTGAGCTATTGAAAATGATCATCCTCTACCACTTTAGATGAATAGGTGTGCTTTATCAAAATGGCGCCATTATCAGGGAGTGAAATATAGATTTTACTTTTCAGTGTTGATTTTTATTTAGGATATAACAGTAGTGGTTTTATTTATATTGGTTGTTGTTTTTGTTTTTATTTTTGTATAGGTAATCATAGTGTAAATGGAAAAATAAGTGACAATGCTAGTCATGCCAGGTCTTTCAATGGTCATATTGATGATGAGGGGAAACTCAATGAATTTGGTCGTTTAATTGCCATCCGTATCCCACCTACTCATGGGAACGGTGTCTTTCATGTCATAAGCATCATGTTTCACATATTACAAATGAAGGGACTTTTTGAGGGGCAAGCTTATGAGGACCCCAACCTTCATTTGAAGAATTTTGTAGAGGTGTGCACCAGTTGATATTGCACACATAATCCAAGAGTTATCTATCTATGCCATTTTCTATTCTCTCTAACGGGTGATGCAGTATTCTGGTTCCATTCTCTTCTGGCTGGTTTAATTACTTCTTGGGACGAACTCTCCATGGCCTTCATTGACTGGTATTTCCCACTTTTCAAAATGCTTCAATTGAGGGTTAAGATCATTAACTTTAGGTAATTAAATAGAGAACCCTTGTGTAAAGTGTGGGAAAGATTCAATGGAAAACTAATGCAATGTCCAAATCATGAGGTCCCAGAGAAGATGCTTCTCCAAATCTTTTACCAAGCCCTTGATCCACTCAATAAAACCGTGGTGGACAATCCGAAGAGGGGCTCTCTTTTAAAGTTGCATTATTATGCGGCTATGAATTTACTTGAGGAGGTTACCAAGAAAAATTGGGGGTGGCATACCCGAGAGGATGAGGTGCCTAAGAGTTCTCCCACTACATCCTTTGTTGACAAGGAACAAAGGAAATAAGATGAATAAAGAGAGGAGAATATGGAAAAAAATGATGACTCAATTAGAGCGTTTGATAAAACATGTGATAGGCGCACCCGCCAAAGTGGTGGATGTCATGGAATCGAAAGGTTTTGAGAATGAGGAGGCTAAAAAGCTCGATGAGGAGATTTGCTATTTGACAAATCATTTGGAGGGTTCCCACCCCGCCTATCAAAGGCAAGGTGGGAACCAAAGTTGGACAGACCATGAACATAACCGTGATTAGAGGAATAGAGATCACTATTATGAACATTATGTTCAAAGAACAAATATGGTAGCACCATCGACTCCGACAAATATAAAACCGAAGATGTCTTAGCAAGAATTTTGATGAAAGTGGAAGGAAAGGACAAAATATTCTGTGAAATAAAAGGCAATTTTTTAAAGCTCTACCAAATGGTGGAGTCCCACTGCGCTTCCATCAAACAATTAGAAATGCAAATCAGGAAAATCTCCACTCAATTGAATGTTAGACCAAAGAGGGGTCTTCCTAGTGACATTATTGTGAACTCAAAAAATAAAGCTCAAGTGTTAGAACTAGTCACCAGAAGTAGTAAAACTCTTGGGGATCATTTGAAGAAAGTTGAGGGAGAAAATATGGGTGAAAAAGAGCCCAAGGTCAAGTCAACGAATATGGAGGAAAAGGTTGTGGTTGAGTCAAAAGAATGTCCCCCGTCATCTAAAAGTAAAGAAGATAAAAAATAATAAGTGGAGATAAATAAAGAGGTGGTCGAGGATGATTAAAATCAAGTTGATATATTGCC
>NW_025865618.1:0-1358 GCF_002878395.1 Capsicum annuum
ATCTTTCTTATAGTAAGTTCTTGATGGTGTATACTCTTATCATATATGTAATTAAGGAGATCTTTAAAGATACTAAGGTACTTGACTTCTACACTTGGGTTCTAGCATACACAAATAAAGAAAGAATAAAATAATCCCCACAAAGTGAGGAGCCAGTAAGAAAAAAGAAAAAAGATAGCCAAGGATGACATAAAATGATCTATATAATAGAGAAAGCAAACCCTCGAGATGCACTTCACTGAAATGAGTCAGAAAGTGAGAAAATTGGGAGCTCCACAAAAAATATGATTCTAATGGATGTTTTCCTAATTGGTCCGATGAGTGATAAGGGTACTAATGCTGACCCTATGATTTATACATCATTATGTGTGTCGGTCACTGCTCGCACCAGAAGATCTGAGGTTGGGGCTATAATTAAGCCCCCAATATTTGGAGAGCATGGAGGATTGTATATGTGACATCCATTGACCAATCTACTTTAGGCACTTGTATCACAACAGGTATAACCCTATCGTTACCTTAAATTCATAGTTTGATGCATTAAGGAGACTGCTTGTTCTCTTAGTTTGGGGTAAGGGTGTACCAACAACCAAGTGTTTTTATTATCATGTTTCTTTGCCCTTGGGCGGTCTATATAGTAGAATGGAATGTCTAGAATTATGTTGTGTTTTTAGTTTGTATTTGTTTAGTGTGTTTAATTAGGAGAAAAAAGAGAAAAAAAATTTGTTAGTCAAATAGAAAGGGCACATGTAAATATGTTTTTCATTTGAATGTTATAATGATACCCTTCCAATTTTTTTTTATGTTGTGTTGTATATTTGTCATGAACTGTGGTTTCTTATGGCATTAGAATTATGGTCATGATAACCATAGCTCAACTGTGTAAACCAAATAGGTAGTAGTTGATAATCTAGCCCTTAGCCATAGACGTATGAGGTACTTACCTAGTTTGACTTTGTATGTACAATCAAGAACTTACCCGATTATTCTTTCCTAGGTTGGAGGATAATTATTTAGGATAGGATCATAGGTCATTCTTGGAAAACCCATTTTTAGCATAAATGTCTTCCAAATTGGAAAAAATATCCCTTGATCCTAATTTTGTGCCCAAATAAACCTTTTCATGTACGAGACCTTTCCCTTCCTATTTTTATTACAATGAACCTTTTTTATCCTTGATCCTTCCTTAAAAATTTTGTACGTTAACTCAAGAAAATTACCTAAACTGAGGGTCGCTATCGTAGGGGTGAGTAAGTGAAACTGGGTATGAAAAACTAGTAATTGAAAAAAGATTTGGGTGTTGTATATGTGAGAAAAAGAAAAGTATAAAAATAGGGTACACAATGAATAAATCTTGA
>NW_025865619.1:0-2322 GCF_002878395.1 Capsicum annuum
AAATTTTAATGCTTTGCAGGTAGTTGGGGAAGGTTTAATGTGAAAAAAGGGGGAAACCAGGTTTGGAAGTATCTATCCATACAGAAAAATAGGGCAAAATAGAGAAGCATATGGCCTCAGTTACCACGATCGCACCAATCAGGCCGCGATCGCACCAATCAGGCTACGATCACACCACTATTTCCAGCTTTCAACATGGTTATCAATGTGGTTTCAGGGATCCATTTAAATCTTCTTATGCTTGTATGTTATGTAGTGAGGTCACTACAAGTCTTAAGTTAGGGGTTACGACGCTATCCTTGTGTGTACATATTGTCTTGCAATACTTGAACTTAGTTGATGCAAAGCATGGGAATTTTGTGAAGTTGATTGTATTAATTTTTTTATTTTTATTTATTTTAATAATAGGGTTGGGTAAGACTTTCCCTATGATAGATTGAGTGACATCATTCTTAAGGGAAAAGTATCATGACTGGGTTTTGAGTTATGAATCCAGAGAAAGTCTGAGCATCTGTAGTATTATAATCACAAATGCAAGGAAAATTTAAGTACCTGTGGCATTTGAGAACTTGGGATTGTACTTGCACCTATGGTGAAGTCTAAGTAACCATATGGTTTGCCTTTGCAAGAGCCAAGATATGAGACGGGGGTTCGATATTGACGCTATCAATAAAAAATCTTGTATGGTGTAAATGCAAAACAAACCCCCCTCAATCTAAAAATTTTTGAAAATCAAGGGGCATGGATGTGAATAACTTTGTGACAATGATTTACCTCTTCTTTTGACTCCGGAGTCTTTAGCTTATGAAAGTTGGTTAATACTCCCTTTTGTCCCTAGTGGAATGAGCAATTGAACCTGCTTGAGAAGTTTGCATGCATGTGTGTTGTGATCGTAATTGGTTGACTTCTATGTTTGCTTGTATCATCTAGAACTTTCCAAGTTAGTCTTTCAAAGCTGATGGTGATCATTGCTTGGTTGGTGAAATAAACGTAGGCCATCTTTGTGAACATAGGAGCCTACTTTAGCCTAAATAGCCTACCCATGCATAAATTGTATCCCTAGTCACCAATTTTAAGCATTTTAACCTTTCTTTGGCAACCACATTACAAACCTTAGCCCATTCAAACATTATCCCTCTTTTGAACTCGACCCTCCTTGAACTTAAAAATGTAACTTGAGGCCAAAAGCCTAAGTAGGGCGTAGTAGTAATTAGAAGAGGTAATCATGGGCCATAGAAAGTAAGTGGATGCCTAAGTGCTAAGCAAAGAAAGAAAAATAGATAACAGAAAGGAAAGGAATAAGCAAAAGAAGAAAAGAAATAGATTTCAAAAGAAGCAATTAAAATAAATGCAATTAAAATAAACATACTTTCAAAGAGATGGGTGAAAAATAATGGAAAAAGTAGGCATGTGTGAATTCGGAGAACAAATAAAGTGGCCCATGGTCAAAAGATTGGTTGAATAATGTGATAGTGATGTAAATGTTCAAGGAGTGTGCATTCACTCCATTCCTAAATGACTCCATACCCATCCCACGGCAACCTACTTACAAGCTTAAAAAGCCCTTCGGGATCTCCAACCAAGCATGTTTAAAGTAGTGGTGATGGAAAATAAGGGCAAGCATATGGTATGATACTAGTCACATGGAGAGATTCTTTGTGAGCGTGAGTGTTGAAACTATATCCCTTTTTGCTTAATATATAAATTAGTGAGTGGGATTTCCTTCTTGTGAGGAGACATGTAAACAATTCAAGATGGGTGACATTGTTATCTTTTGAACAAAGAGGCTAAAGTAGTGTGGTAGAGTTATATTGATAGAGAGTTATCTTTAGATAGTGGGTAATTATTGCATTGTCGTTCTTTGAAGTCATTTGCACCTTTAAAATTGTGTTTCATTTCAAGGGGAGTAGTAGATATAGATTCACCCATTCATGGCTGTAAATTGTTGGTGTAAATCAAGTTCAAAGTTATTGTGATCATTCAGTGGAACAAATGAGCTCATAATTGCATAGTCTCATAAAGTAAGAAGTGTTGTTGCTTGAGGACAAATAAATATTTAAGTTGGGGGTATTGATGAGTGGTGAATTCACCACTCATTGACTTCCAAATTAGCATACATTACTATGCTCTAAAGGTATGAATAAGACTACTTTATTATGTAAATACACTAATTCCCATATTTCGCAGGTACACAGTTACTGAGATGAAAATAAGCAGAATAAACTGAAAAAGGATCAAAGCGAGAAGAGAAGTGCAAAAGCTAGAAAACTTGTGTAGATTGGGCCTCAGGTACTGCAATCGCAAAGTGACCTCCGTGATCAC
>NW_025865620.1:0-3038 GCF_002878395.1 Capsicum annuum
GTGGTAATTCTAGGTGTTGGAATGGACGAGATCAGTACTGGTGTCAAGTATGGGAGAATGGAAATACCCAGGTTCTGGTCTTTAGAAATTTCCTGAGTTTTGAACTCTCTGAACATCATATGACTAGGGGTATTTGTCGAATGATAGGGGTTGTAGGTTAATTGGTGTGGTTTGGTTGGTTTTTATCAAAGGTACGGATGGATCATTCTAGTCATATGTTAGGGTACTAGTGGTATGATGTAAAATTGTATGATGCCCTAAGTCTAACCTAGAGGAGTCTATTGTTCCTAAGGTTCAGTTCTAGAGTACTTGTCATATTCTTTGGTATGATTCAGCCTTGGTGGTCATATTTTGGATAGTGTTGTGGTCCATCGGATGCCTAGGATACTAGTGGTGGGAACCACTAGTATGGTAGGATATGGTTGGAGGGGGTGTAATCGTACCTTCTGACGGGAAACGTATTTAGTTTATATTGGGGGTGATCTGGACATTTCCGCCTTAACCTGTTAAGACTCCATGACATAAAGCATTTTTTTGGCACTTTATTAACCTTTTTGCAATCAATCTAACTCTCAAAAACTCTTTAAACTTCTCTCAAGTTTCATAGGTCAAGGAAGGCTAGTGTTAACTCAATAAGATCAATTTGGGTCATACAAGGGTGATGTCTCTCCATCATCTTCATAATCAAAGGCATGTTACTACTCCCTCATTGTTAGTTCAACTAAAGGCATGATTTAATGTATGGTTTTCATGGCATAATCACGGTATGGTTATGTGTTTTGAATTATATGTTTAGGGTTTTGGTTATAAATGGTTGGTTATGGTTTTCCCTTATCATAAATAGGGTTTTTCATATTTTAATGGTGGTTTAAAAGTGAGGTTGCATGGGAATGGTTGATTGGTATTTGATTTTGATTTTAGAAATTATATGCCCTTCACATGTTGGAAAGAATGCCTGTGAGAATCCTTTTGTAACATTGTGGAACTTTTATTGAAAACTTTTCATGGTATAAACTGGTAATGGAACCCTAAATTAGTTTGGATGGTTTTAAATGGTTTTAATGGTCAAATGGTAAGGTCTTGGTGGTGATGGTTATGGCTAATTGAAAGCTTAGTGGGGTAAATGGGAATTTTTGAAGAAAACATAATAATGAACTGCTAGTAGGGTACATGGTAATCCTCCAAGAAAACCAATTGATAATGGAATCTTTGGGTACATGTGAAACCCATCTTTAAAAAGGTTGGCTAAGGACATTGCTTCCTAGCAATAGTCCGTAAGAAAATACCCCAATTTATAGCCTTGGTTTATAATAAATGGGATTGGTGGATTGCTTATGTTACAATGGTTTTAATTAGGCAATAATGGTGGGTAGGGATAGCTAACCGTGAAGGTGAGAGTCCAATCGATGGTCATTGGAAACTAATCTTTTCTGACATGAGGATTAGTCATAGGGACCACAAGTATACTTATGGGGTACGCGAGAATCCTCTATGTTACACTTGTATATATTATGTATCATGGAGAGTGAAAGGTATACGCGATTCCGTTACACCTATTGTGTCTCCGATTCATGCGGCTATACCCACCGGGGCGCGTTTAGGGGATAAAACTTTACCCATAAAGCCCATGGGTGGTTCTAGGATGGTTAAGCTATATATACCCAAGTTAATGGTTTCAAATGTAAGCGAAACCCGATTCCCTTCCCCATCATAGATTCTATATATATTTCTATACGTATATATATGTATGGATGGATGTGTATGCATATGGTTGTTTACTTCATTTTAAAGGTTGGCATTGTTCTATCCTTATCCTTAGTACTTGCTAGTGTTCACCCGTTAACCCATCTTCTAGTGGTTGTATCTCAAGGCGAAGAAGGAACAAGCCATTCTACTCATTCAACTGAGTGATAGGATTCTAGATTAGCTTATGTTTGACTGAAGTGGTGAGCTTCCATACTCTTGAAGGGTCCATTTCATATCATGGATTTCTTTACACACTTTGGGCATGTCATAGACTTTTGTTTTGGCTATGGTCAGGGATGTGTCCCGACCAGATATAGTTTAACTTTGGGGTAGAGGATTTATAGGACTACTAGTAGTTGATATGGGCGATGTCGGTATTGGTTTTAGCATTGGCACTTGTAATTGTAACTGATTGACTTTGTTTTGTGTTTGATTGTTCGATTTTTTTTTGAATTCTATGTATATATATATATATATGTTTGTAACTCATCGGATATGGGATATAGGGAGATTATGCTGGTGTATTGATGGTGGTCTTCAGTCCAGGTTGGGCTTCAGGCACCCAACATGATTAGAACCTGGTTTGGGTCGTGTCACTTAAGCGTCTTCATCTAATCCGAGGTAAAAGAATGCATATTTAGCCTTCATATCTTTATTAGATTAACATGTAGCTTTTTTAAGCTTTTGGTTTCTCCAAAACACTTTTACCGAAGATACATCCTTTGTTCTCAACCTACTAACTTTCCTATCCAATATTATCATCGGGACTTGCTCATAAGACACAGATTCCAAAACACCAACATCTTTCATAGGGACAGTAAGAGAAGGATCACCCACAAACTTTTAAGCATAAACACATAGAAAATAGGGTGAATAGAGCCCAAGATCACAGGCTGATCTAACTTATATGCAACATTCCTAATACTACTCAAAACTTGGTACGGGATAACATAATGGGTAATTAGCTTCCCTTTCTTCCCAAACATTATAATTTCTTTTATTGGAGAAACTTGTAAGAACACCCTATCACTAACCTCAAATTATAACTCTCTTAGCCTCATATCTACACAGGACTTTTGGTGACTCTACGCAATCTTAAACCTTTCTCTAATCGCAATTACATTCTCCACGACTTGTAAAACCAAGTCAGAACCAAACAACCTAGTCTTACTAACCTCAATCCAGCCAATAGGAAACCTAAACCTCATATTGTAAGAGACTTGAAAGTAGTCGTTTGAATACTATAATGATAACTATTATTTTATGAAAACTCAATAAAATTAAAATTATCA
>NW_025865621.1:0-2120 GCF_002878395.1 Capsicum annuum
CCGAGACACGAGCTCCAGCCCAGCAGTAGTGGTAGCATTCCAGTCGCAGAGACACAGTGAGTCCTTATTGATTCGAGGACAATATGATTTGATTCATTTATTTATTTCTTCAGTTTAGTTTTATGGAGTTAGTTGGAGATATGTTCCTTCAACTACTTATTTAGATAGTTTAGAGGCTTTTAGATTTACTTTCAGATTTAGTTGCTTTGCGTATTTTCTCCCATATGATTGTATTCAGTTGAACCTTATGGCCTTACAATTCCATGTATTCTGTATTATTATATTATGATTTGCAGTATACAGGTACAGATATTAGTTATGGGTTAGCTTGTGGTCCCTTGGGGTTATGAGCACCGTGTAGCATTCTAGTTCAGTAAATCGGGGTGTTACAAACTCTGTATTAGAGCCTAAGGTTCAATAGAGTCCTAGGAAGTCTGAAAGCCGTATCTAGTAGAGTCTTGTACAAGGGTGTATTGCGCGCCACATTTATGTGTGGGAGGCTATAAGATGTTATAGTAACAATCCCTTTTCTTCATTATTTATGTCATTCTAGTGAGCATAATCACAAGTTAAACTCTCAGTCTAATCCATTCTTCTCTTATTCCAGACCATGGCCCCAAAGAGAAGAAACCAGCCAGCTTCTCAGCCCGAAGATCCTTTGGGAGAACATGTTTCTCATGCAAAGTTTAGAGCCGTATTTATCACACTTGCTCAGTCCATGGCTGTATAGAATATATGGCCACCAGTTATTCCGGCTAATCCACTAGCCACTCCCAAAGAAGCTAGGGTTCAAAACTTCACCCGGATTAACCCTCTATCTTTCCATGGGTCTAAGTCTTATGAGGACCCTCAAGAGTTCATTGACCAAGTCTAGAAGGTCATTGACATCATGGATGTTACTTCTATTTAGTGTGCTTAGTTAGCCGCCTACCAGTTACAAGATGTTGCTCATGATTGGTACAACCAGTGGAAGTTTGAGAGATTAGATGATACAGGCCCTATCGAGTGGGAGGAATTTATCACAGCCTTCTTAAATAAATTCTGTCCCAAAGAGCTGAGGGAAGCCAAAGTTCTTGAGTTCATCAACCTCAGGCAGGGGAATATGACGGTTAGGGAGTATTCTTTCAGATATACTCAGCTATCTAGGTATGCTCCTTATGTGGTTGGAGATAATAGAGCTAAGATGAGCAAGTTTGTATTAGGGGTCAACGATAGTATGGTAAATAAGTGTAGGTCTGTGATATTGATTGGTGATATGACCTTAGTAAGACTGATGACCCATGTCCAGTAAGTAGAAGAGCATAAGTTTAAGACTAGGGAGTGGCAGAACAAAAGAGCAAGGTCAGGTAATTTCAACTTTGCTCACCCTAAGTCATATAGAGGAAACCATTCACAGTTTCGCTCTAAGTCAGTCATTGCAGCTCCTTCCTCTGCCAGCGCTCTAGTGCCGAAGTTCAGAGATAGTAATTGAAATAAAGTGCCAGGCTCTAAATCTCAGGGCAGTGTTAGCAGTACCCGAACGAATCCCCTTTGTCAGACTTATGGTAAGAACCACAAGGTCATTTGCAGAGCTGCTAGTGATGTTTGTTTTGGTTATGGTAGGACAGGCCACAGGATTAGGAAGTATCTACAGTCAAGTCTTCAGGGTCAGCAAAATCATTCTACAGCTCAGTCCAGTCACCCAAATCAGCAGGGTGTTATTTCCAGTGCTACCAGTGGGTAACGCCCAAACAGACTCTATGCTCTTCAGTCCCGACAGGATCAGGAAAATTCTCCTGATGTCGTTACAGGTACGTTACAGATTTTCCATGTTCATATTTATGCTTTGCTAGCCCAGGTGCATCTTTATCTTTTGTTACTCCATACATAGATGGCAATTTTAGAATCAGTCTTGAAATCCTAGCAGAGCCCTTCTCAAACATCCTAGCTCAGCGAGTATATAGGAACTATCCGATTATGATATCTCAGAAATCCACATTAGCAGATTTAGTGGAGTTAGAGATAACTAATTTTGATGTCATTCTCGGCATGGATTGGCTTCATTCCTACTATGCCACAGTCCACTACAAAAATAGGATAGTTCAGTTTTAGTTCCCAAATGGGCCCGTCCTAGAGTGGAA
>NW_025865622.1:0-1667 GCF_002878395.1 Capsicum annuum
GAAAAGAGAAGCAGAGAAGGAATATTTTGTCAACTCAACATCGATATTCATTTTAATACATAAAGAGTGACGGTTTAGATAGACAAATAAAACAATAGATAGTTGAGTTATAAATTAGTAAGAAATTGGAATATTACGAAAAATTGTCCCTCCACATCACGGGCGAAGGAGCTAGAAGATAAACTACGAGTTCAGTTGGATCCAGTAGCTTTAAAGTTGGAATTTTAAGTGTCGCTATCATCAAATTTAGAACGCATAAAGTTCAAATATGGACTCTTGTTGTGCTCCACATTATCCAACTTGATGAGTAAATCTTGATTTACTTCGAAACTTTCTTGGTATAATAACTACGAGATGCGTTGCTCGGACTCTTCAAAAATGTGATTGGGTTGTGCATATTGGATCCTCCAAATGTGCTTTTTGTTCTCTATTATGGCTATGAACCTTCAATTTTGTTCTCTCTTTTGTCTCGTCTCCCGTGCCTCAACAGAATCTGCTCCATATATCACGTGGTTGGGGAGACTTTTGATGATTTGAGCCTTGATCCTAGTCTAAGATGTGTCGCTTCGTAGGATCGAAGTGGAGGGCTAGAATAGTGGACTCCTTGTTATTCATCTGAAGGGCAGCCTTGGAGTAACTGGTAAGGTTGCTTCCATGTGACCAGGAGGTCATGGGTTCAAAAATAGCCTCTGGCAGAAATGCAAGGCAAGGCTGAGTACGATACACTCTTGTGGTGGGACCCGTCCCCGCATAGCGGTAGCTTTAGTGCACCGGACTGCCCTTTTTTAGTTATTCATCTGAAAGTTGTTCAGCAACAGAATGCTACAGAGTGGAATGCCTCCGAATCTGTTGTCTTCATAACGAGGAGAGAAAGTGTCATCGGCAGAATCAGAGTGATGCACTCAACAGAAAATTAATCGATAACAGGAGTTGAACTCGAGGAACAGAGTAGCTATTCAGGGTTCTAATTCGAGAAGATAGCCAAGATAGAGAAAATTAGGAGAATAAGAAGTGAAATGTTATTATCATGAATGAATATGTAGTATTACAAGTTGGTATTTATATTAGTTGTATCTAGTCTTATTCTGTAACTAACAGATAGACTTTAACTGTTTTTGTGAACTTTCCACTGTACAACTGAATTCTAACTAACTAATAACAACTTGCACTTCTAATTAACAACTTGCATCAATACCCTTCCCATGAGAGTAGACTTGTCCTCAAGGCTAGAATGTGGGAAACCTATGTTGGACATCAGTGAGGAATTCCCAAGTGGCCTGGTTAGCATCAACGTCAGTCCATTTGATAAGTACCTGAGCAACATCCTTATTGCCTCGCTTTACCATTCTTCTTTCCAGCACAACTTCAGGCAATAGAAAATAAGGGCTGGAAAGATGAAAGACAGGTGGATGATTGATGACTGAAGGAACCTCATGACACCTTTTTAACTAAGACACATGAAAGGTGTGATGAATTAAGGCATCAAATGGCAACAACAACTTGTAGGCTACCACCCCTACCTTAGCAGCAATAGGGTAAGGACCATAATATTTAGCAGCTAGTTTATTGTAAGGCCTCACAACAATGAAAATCTGTCTATAGGATTGTAGCTTCAAGTAGACCCAATATCCAACCTCAAAGCTTCTATCAGACCTGTGCTTATCAGC
>NW_025865623.1:0-4688 GCF_002878395.1 Capsicum annuum
AGTACTTAAACACTTTATAAATTATATCATTGTTAACACATTAATCACACAATTTGTTCATTAAAACAAGGCTCTATATGCTCGGATAACAACACTAAGGTGCATAAATCCACCTCAAATCACCACCCTACAATTAAAGCATTGTTCGTCCTCGAACAATTCTTTAATCTAAGCATCATAAGATAAGGTGACTCCACACTTCTACTACAAGAAAGACACTGAAGATAGTACTACAATGACTACACAGAATGGAAGTTTCTACACTAAGCATGTTATGTACATGATTGAAAGTTCAAGAATACTATTCCAAAACATCCTAGCCTCAAGAATTGACACACCAAGTTGGCAAACTCATTTATATTGACCAATAAAAGACATCATACAAACCACCCAACTATCATTAAATATCTGCCCTCACAACAAGAGATTTACCCATAATCACTCACATAAATGCAATTTATAACAGAATAGATACGAGAATCAAATCACGCTCACTCTCACAAAGAATTCACAAGTTACACCAGATGAACCATAGGCTTGCCCTTAGTGTAGTACTCTACTAAAATCATAATGATGAACCTTAGGATCAAATAGGTCTTCAAGGGTTGTAATGTAGGATAAGGGACAGGTAGGTATTATTTTGATCAGGAATAGTGACTATTTTTAATAAACGCTTAAATAAATCACACCTTTTTATTCAATTCACCTCTAACAACCCATTTACACCACTTTTGTCTACCCCTATATTTTGTTTTACCCCATATCATTAAGCCTATTCATATACACTATAGTGGGAGTATTGTCTATTAATTTATGATTCAATTTCACCTTTCGTCACACCCACTTTATGTTAGCATCCCTATGATAGCCACTCTCAACCTAAGCAATTTACCTTAGTTGAGGTGCACAATATCCAATGAGGACCAGGGCCAAAATAGGTTCATTGTAACACAAATGAGCTAAGAATGGTAATTTCTTTAGCGTGAATTTCTCTAACTCCCAACCATAACACATAAATTGCACACACCAATAACTATTACTTTGGGGCTTCACTTTCACCTTTCTCCTACTTGAATTTCAAACTCCTTACAACAACAACATTAACATATCTAGTGTTTTCCACCTAATGGGGTCTGGGGATGGTAGAGTTTGCGTAGTCCATACCACTACTTTGGGTGAAGTGGATAGGTTATTTCCGATAGACCCATGGCTTAGAGCCAGTAATAATATAACAAATATAATACGTAAATGCATATAATCTTATACAGTATTCAAAATAAACTAACAACACTAGCCACAAGCTAATACCAGAGCCACAAGCTAATACTAAAACTATAAATCTGAAACCATAGACGACACTAAACACCACAAACAAGAAACTTTAAACATAAATAAAGAACACTCCCCTACTATTACCAAAGCACTCCCACCCCCTAACCCTCTACCCTAATCCGCAACCTCCATACCTTTTTATCAAGGGTCATGTCCTCTATAAGCTATAACTACTCCATATCATGCATAGTCACCTCATTCTAATATTTCTTTGACCTACCTCTATCCTGACTAAAATCTTTCATATTTAGTGTCTCACACCTCCACACTAGAATATTAGAACCCCTTCTCATCACATACGTAAACCAATGTAACCAATCTTTTTACATCTTGTCCTCTACCTAAGCCACTCCTATCTATTCCTTAATAATCTCAACTCAATTAATTTTTTTCACTAATACTCTTAGGAGATTTAGGTCAAATTATGGTCAATCAAGGAAGAGGATAAAGGCTACATATGAGGCTACCAAAGAAAATAAGCTAAAGGATCAATGGGGATAACTAGGATTATACATAATGGTAGGTCAGAAAAGGGTTTAAACATGGCTATCAAAGAAATACCTATATCATCTCCTAAACCCACACTTTTTATTTTGCTTGCACACACACCAGGAAAGTTCTAATCATCAAGTATAATAGGGAATATACAAACACCTCACACACATGGAACATGCTCAACTCAAGTAGGATCATTATAGACTCTTACCAAAACAATCACATGAATTCGACATTAAGCCTACAAGTACAAGAGTCATAATCATTAGCCTAGGAGTCTCAAAAGTAGCAATTCATACAATCAACATTTTCTTTAAAACAAAACACTTGCATCATGTAATCACATATAGCACCAACAAGAACATCCCACTTATTCCTAACACAAAAAACACTTGCATCATGAAATCACACATAGCACCAACAAGAATATCCTACTTATTCCTAATACAAAAAAATTAAAATTACTTCTAAAAAATGGAATTTCTCCACCCCACACTTAAAAATATACTTTGTCCCAAAATTGTACTTAAAAATAGAGACAAAAATACTCCCTAAAGCCTCTAGGCCTAGCTAGTAGCATCTCTATACATCAAGAGGGTTTGGGGACCCCACACTTAGTTTTTGCTGTGCTCCTGAGCTTAAGTTTTCTAGTACTCAGACTTTCCATCATCCTATGACCCAACAAAAACAAAAACTAGTGAAGTAAAAACTACAAATACTAAAAGTAAAATCCACCTTAACTTGGGTTGCCTCCCAAGCAGTGCCTAATTTAGTGTCACAGCACAATCCAATCTTCGACTCATCTATTTTCCTTCATTCTTTTCCCCCTACTTGGATTCCATTTTCTTATTCATTTTTCTTGAGTGTAAAATATCAAGGTCAATATCTCTCTCAATATTATCCTTTTGAGGCTCATCAATCAGCATTATTTTAGGCTAGGTGGTTATGTCTTGAGCCTCTTAATGAGAAAGTCCGAAGAGGTCTTTAGTGGACTAAACTCCACCGTCCCACACTTATCCCCTTTAATCACTATAATAATGCACAAATATTTGTAGTGGGATAGTGTGTTGAGTGGTTTGTACACTTTGAAAACTGCCTCTTTATCATCCAGCCTTATTGTGAGCATGCCCTCTCTTATATTTATCAATGCTCCTCTGGTCGCAAAGAATGGACGTCCCAAGATGACTAACACTCTTTCATCTACCTAAAAATATAAAACAATAAAATCAGTAGGAATAATAAACTTACCAACCTTAATGAGAATATCCTCTATGATTCCTTCAGGATGGGCCAGGTTCCAGTCTTCCAATTGGAGTATCATAGAGCTCGATCTCGTCTTCAAAAGCCCAACATATTGAACAAAAAAAGGGGCATCAAATTGGTGTTTGCCCCTAAATTACTAATTGCATATACCACCTCATTGTTGCCAATTTGAATAAGGAGAGTAAAACTCCCAGGGTCTTTGAGTTTTTTGGGCATCTTCTGTATCACCACAGAACTACAGTCCTTAGTGAGTGCTACTATCTCAACATTCTGCAGCTTAACATTGTTAGTGATCATGTCCTTCAAGTACTTAGCATACTTGGGCATTCCCTTCAAAACATATAAAAGAGGAAGATTAATGTGAAGCTCCCTAAATATGTCAAATAACTTCTTGAAGCATACATCCTCTTTTACTTTTTTAAGCCTTTAGGTTAAGGATGGTGGTGGTCTATCCTTCACCTATACAACCACCTTTCCTTTTGAGTAATCAGACTTCTTTAAATTCTCAGCAACTCTATTAACTACCTATTGAGGAACCAACTCTGCATCTACCTCCCTAGTTGTCTTTAGAGGTTGTTAATTATTCTCTTTACCACTCTCCAAAGTTATTGCCATCACTTGATTAAGAGATTCAGCATCACAACAGTGCCAAAAACTTAATTGCGCTTGAGTGCACACCTAAGTGTACGTGGTTTCATCGAGTAATACAACGGCCTTATAAAAAGTTGAATATTGATCTCATGGGGACTTGTGTCACAAAGCCTTTATTTGAAAGTAAAATAGCATTAGATCAGGACATGCCCCCGACCATAGCAAAAACCAAAGTCTAAGAATTATCCAAAGTATGAAGACAATACCATAACATGAAATAGACCATTTCAGGGTATGGAAGTTTACCACTTTGATCCAACTCTAAGTTGTTCCTGAATTTGATCACTAAGCAAGAGGAGTATCAAGGTCGGTTCCTGCATTGCTTAGGGAAACAACACTCGAAGATGGGTTAGTGGATGAACGGTTGCATGCGTTCAGGATAAGGATAAAATAATGCCAATATTTAAAACCAAGTAAACAACCATATGCATTCACAACCATACATATGTATATTATGCATACCTAGAAAGGGAACCAGGTTTATCATGTCTTTAAAGATATTAACCTAGGTATGTGTAGCTTAACCATCTTAGAACCACGCACGACCTATATGGGCTTAATGTTTCCCCCTGAATAGGCCCCAGTGCATGTAGCTGAACAAACTAGAGATATCACAGGGCGGGGATTCCCATGTATCCTTCACCCTCCAAATACATATACAAACATAACTTAAGGTATTACCATGTACCCTACAAGTATATGGTCTCCATGACCAATCCTCATGTCTGCAAATATGAGTTTCAAGTGTCCATCCAAAGACTCAACCCTACATGGTTAGCTATCACAACCCGCCATTATTGCCATATTAACACCATTAGCACATAACCAAACCAAAAATTCCATATATTGTTAACCAAGAATATAAGAAGTGGTATCGTCATACCGACTATAGCTTGTAAACAATGTTCTAAGCCAACACTTTGTGGATTCCCATGTACCCCATAGGT
>NW_025865624.1:0-1295 GCF_002878395.1 Capsicum annuum
TGGGTTTGTGTCTCAGATGATTTTGATGAGAAGAGGTTGATAAAGGCAATTGTAGAATCTGTTGAAGGAAAGTCATTAGGGGACATGGACTTAGCTCCCATGCAGAAGAAGCTTCAGGAGTTGTTGAATGGAAAAAGATACTTTCTTGTTTTGGATGATGTTTGGAATGAAGATCAAGAAAAGTGGGCTAGTTTAAAAGCAGTTTTGAGAGTTGGAGCAAGTGGTTCTTCAATTCTAATAACTACTCGTCTTGAAAAGATTGGATCAATTATGGGAACTTTGCAACTATATCAGTTATCAAATTTGTCTCAAGAAGATTGTTGGTTGTTGTTCAAACAACGTGCATTTGGCCACCAAATGGAAACAAATCCTAACCTTACGGCAATCGGAAAGGAAATTGTGAAGAAATGTGGGGGTGTGCCTCTAGCAGCCAAGACTCTTGGAGGTCTTTTACGCTTCAAGAGGGAAGAAAGTGAATGGGAACATATGAGAGATAGTGAGATTTGGAATTTACCTCAAGATGAAAATTCTGTTTTGCCTGCCCTGAGGCTGAGTTATCATCATCTTCCACTTGATTTGAGACAATGTTTTGCATACTGCGCGGTATTCCCAAAGGACACCAAAATAGAAAAGGAATATCTCGTCACTCTCTGGATGGCACATGGTTTTATTCTATCAAAAGGAAACATGGAGCTAGAGGATGTGGGTAACGAAGTATGGAAGGAATTATACCTGAGGTCTTTTTTCCAAGAGATTGAAGTTAAATCTAGTAAAACTTATTTCAAGATGCATGATCTCATTCATGATTTGGCTACATCTATGTTTTCAGCAAGCGCATCAAGCAGCAATATCCGCCAAATAAATGTAAAAGATGATGAAGATATGATGTTCATTGTACAAGATTATAAAGATATGATGTCCATTGGTTTCGTTGATGTGGTGTCTTCTTATTCTCCATCGCTCTTTAAAAGGTTTGTCTCGTTAAGGGTGCTTAATCTAAGTAACTTGGAATTTGAAAAGTTATCATCATCCATTGGAGATCTAGTACATTTAAGATACCTGGACTTGTCTGGAAATAAGATTTGTAGTCTTCCAAAGAGGTTATGCAAGCTTCAAAATCTGCAGACTCTTGATCTATATAATTGTCAGTCACTTTCTTGTTTGCCAAAACAAACAAGTAACCTTGTTAGTCTCCGAAATCTTGTACTTGATCACTGTCCATTGACTTCTATGCCACCAAGAATAGGATTGTTGACATGCCTTAAGAGAATAAGCTACTTTCTTGTGGGCGAGAA
>NW_025865625.1:0-1684 GCF_002878395.1 Capsicum annuum
TTGGCGAGATTCATCTTATAGCCATGAATACCCTAAATTCAGAGTGCTTTGATAAATCCTGAATATTGATTTGTTATTCCTCATGCCTCAGTTAAGTGTTAAGTTTCATATAATACCCTTCTATGTTTCAAAATCTTATGTTTTAGCTTTTTGTGACTCCTTCTTATGTGAGGATGGTTGTGAGGAGTAAATGTTTCCTGTTGATAAAAAGCATAGTATTTTTATTTTAGATAAGGCCTTAAGTGTTAAGTAAGTTTGGGGCCAAATCTTTGATATATGTGATGGTTAGTGAGAATTTGTGTGTGTATGTTCTTAGGGTAGTGCGTGGGAGTTATATTGATAGTGGTTTAGAGAATATGTGCAGTATGTCCTTGTGGGTGTTTGCCTTAGAGGTCATATGTGGTTACAAAGATAGGCTTGAATGACATGTTGGGATTTAAGTGGAGGGACACAATATGCTCTAGTAAATCCACAGTGAGAGTTCAGAGCTGGTCGTTGAAGTAGTAAGGCATGTTATGCTTAGGGTGTGATTTCTAAAGAGGATACAGAAGAATGAATCATATGGTTTAGAATAGTATCGTGGTGTGACATGTTGTATTTTGTGATTTAAAATTTGGCTTGATCACTGTGAAAGGATTTAAGCTACTTTAGACAATAGTAGAAAGATTTATAAGGATTATAACTTGAATCAATGAGTATGGTAATTAAGGAGAATAGTAAGTTAAGGGATACTCGAGAAGTGTGCTAAGCTTGAAAGTAAGAAGTCGCATTGACTAAGGCCTGGTAATTCTATCCTGATTTATGAGTTATATGTCTATATTCCAGACTGTAGAGTAGTATAAATATTGTGATTTCCTCAGTTATATGTCTATATTCCAGACTACAGAGTAGTGTAAATGTTGTGATTTCCTCAGTTGGATGTCTTGTGTAATCCATACCTAAGATTCGTGGCTCCCTATTACTGCTACAAATTCTTTAGAGAGAGTATTGAAGAGATACTCCAGATTGAGTATAAGTTTCCAGTATAGTTCAGTCTATGTGGTCAGCAAATTAGTTTAGTAGTCAGATTCGCATGACTTGTTTTCTCGTCTCTTTATTTAATCATGCTACCCAAAATCTCAGATATGTTACGATTCCAAGATAGAGTATACTAGCATTTGCGAGTATAGCTCAATTCATGCGTCATGTACTAGATTCAGATTCCACATGTTCAGATATGATTAAATTTGTAGGTGCCTAGTGCATCACCTCAGTTTTCTAAGCATCTTAGTGAATTGAGCATTCATAGAGGGACATAGGGTCCCAAGGGGGAGATACCCCATTCAGTTGCATGCATAGTTCTTATTACAATCTCCACACCAGTTATCATTGCGTATTCAGTCATACGTTCATACGTCAGTTGAGTTAGATATGTATGCATCAGAAATGCATGTCCAATAGAAAAAGTTCATCTTATCAGTGTATTCAGTTCTGCGTTCATGAGAACAACTCAGTAACAAATCCATGCATCAGGTATGCATGTTCATTATGAGAACTCGACTTATGAGTAGGTTCAGCCGTGTATTCCATGCATCAGATATGCATGTCCGATATAAGAATTCAGAATATCAGTAGTTCCAGCCATATGGTCATGTTTCAGATCAGTGTATTCTGTATTAGAGGATATGTCGTGTCCGCATTATTC
>NW_025865626.1:0-2861 GCF_002878395.1 Capsicum annuum
TTTTGTTTTGAATGTGGTTTGGTTAATGACTTTGATACTTGAAAATGTTTAAGTGTAGGGACTTTAAAGAATATTTTGGGTTTTGAATGTCGTTTGGTTAGTGGCTTAGTTATTAATAATGTTGAAGTGTTGTGAATGTCGTTTGGTTAGTGACTTAGTAATTTGAAAATCTTTAAGTATAGGGACTTTAAAGTGGATTTTTTGTTTTTAATGTGGCTTTGTTATTGACTTAGTTATGTGAAAATGGTTAAGTGTAGGAACTTTAAAGGAGATTTTTTGATTTGAATGTGGTTTGGTTTTGATACTAAGTCACTTTAAAATGGTTAAGTATAGGGAATTTTTTATTTTGAATGTGACTAAATTTGTGAACTAGTCACTTGAAAATGGTTAAGTGTAGTGACTTTAAAGGTAATTTTGTCTGTTGAATGTGGTTTGGTTGGTGAATAGACACTTGGAAATGGTTTAATGTAGGAACTTTAAAGGTGATTTTGTGTTTTCAATGTGTTTTGATTCGTGACTTAATCACTTGAAAATGGTTAAGTGTAGGGACTTTAAATGGGATTTATTGTTTTGAATGTGGTTTGGTTAATGAGTTTGAAACTTGAAAATGGTTAAGTGTAGGGATTTTAAACGTTTATTTATTGTTTTTAATGTGGTTTTGTTTTGATATTTAGTCACTTGAAAATGGTTATGTGTGCGGACTTTAAAGGGGATTTTTGGTTTTGAATGTTGTTTTGTTTTGATACTTAGTCTTTTGAAAATGGTTAATCGTAGGGGTTTTAAAGCGGATTTCTTTGTTTAGAATGTGGCTTTGTTTAGATATTTAGTTACTTCAAAATTGTTAAGTGTAGGGATTTTAAAGGGGATTTGAAGTTTTTTTAATGTAGTTTTGTTGGTGACTTAGTCACTTGAAAATTGTTAGTTGTAGGGACATGAATGGTGATTTTGTGTTTTGACTGTGGTTTGGTTGGTCGTTTCGTTACTTAAAAATGGTTACGTGTAGGGTCTGTAAAGGAGATTTTCTATTTTGAATGTGGTTTGGTTTTTATACTTTGTCATTTGAAATTGGTTAAGTGTAGGAACTTTAAAGGAAATTTTTTGTTTTGAATGTGGTTTGGTTTAGATACTTAGTCACTTGAAAATGGTTAAGTGTAGGGACTTTTAAAAGATTTTTTTTTTGGAATGCGGTTAGGTTTGTGACTTAGTCACTTGGAACTGGTTAAGTGTAGGGACTTTAAAGGGGATTTTGTGTTTTGAATGTGGTTTGGCTGGTGAATAGTCACTTGAAAATAGTTAAGTGTAGGAACTTTTAAAGGGGATTTCGTGTTTTGAATGTGGTTTGGTTAATGTCTTAGTTACATGAAAATGATTAAGTGTTTGGACTTTAAAGGGTTTTTTTTGTATGAAATGTGGTTTTGTTTTGATACTTAGTCACTTGAAAATTGTTAAATATAGGGACTTTAAAGGGAATTTATTTTGTTTTTAATGTAGTTTGATTTTGATACTTAGTAACTTGAAAATGGTTAAATGTAGGGACTTTAAAAGAGATTTTTTTGTTTTGAATGTGGTTTTATTTGTAACTTAGTTACTTGAATAAGGTTAAGTGTAGGGACTTTAATGAAGATTTTGCGTTTTGAATGTCATTTGGTTAGTGACATACTTATTTTAAAATGTTTGAGTGTTTGGAATGTCGTTTGGTGAGTGACTCAGCTATTTGAAAATGTTTAAGTGTAGGGACTTTAAAGAATATTTTGGGTTTTGAATGTCGTTTGGTTAGTGACTTAGTTATTTGAAAATGTTTGAGTGTTTTGAATGTCGTTTGGTTAGTGACTTAGTTATTTGAAAATGTTTAAGTGTAGGGACTTTAAAGAGGATTTTTTGTTTTGAATGTGGCTTTGTTTTTGATTTAGTTACGTGAAAATGGTTGAGTGTAGGGACTTTAAATGGAATTTTTTGTTTGAATGTCTTTTGGTTTTGATACTTACTCACTTGAAAATGGTTAAGTACAGGGACTTTAAAGGAAATTTTTGTTTTGAATGTGGTTAGGTTTGTAACTTAGTCACTTGGAAATGGTTAAGTGTACGGTCGTTAAAGGGAATTTTGTCTTTTGAATGCTGTTTGGTTGGTGAATAGAAACTTGAAAATGGTTATGTGTAGGAACTTTAAAGGTAATTTTTTGTTTGGAATTTGTTTTGGTTCATGAATTAATTACATGAAATTTGTTTAAGTGTAGGGATTTTAAAGGGGATTTTTTACTTTGAATGTGGTTTGGTTAAAGACTTTGATACTTGAAAATGGTTAAGTGTAGGGACTTCAAAGGGGTTTTTTTTTGTTTTTAATGTGGTTTTGTTATGATATTTAGTCACTTGAAAATGGTTAAGTGTAGGGACTGTAAAGGGGATTTTTGATTTTGAATGTGGCTTTGTTTTGATACTTAGTCTCTTGAAAATGGTTAATCGTAGGGGTTTTAAAGGGTATTTTTTTATATAACGTGGTTTCATTTTGATATTTAGTCACTGGAAAATGGTTAAGTGTAGTGTATTTAAAGGAGATCTGAAGTTTTGATTGTGGTTTGGATGGTGTCTTAGTCACTTGAAAATTTTTAGGTGTAGGGACCCTAATGGGGATTTTCTGTTTTGAATGTGGTTTGGTTGGTGATTTAGTTACTTGAAAATGGTTACATGTAGGGTCTGTAAAGGAGACTTTTTGTTTTGAATGTGGTTTGGTTTTGATACTTAGTCACTCGAAATTGGTTAAGTGTAGGAACTTTAAATGAAATTTTTGTTTTGAATGGGGTTTGGTTTAAATACTTAGTCACTTGAAAATGGTTACGTGTAGGGACTTTAAAGGGGAATTTTTGT
>NW_025865627.1:0-4194 GCF_002878395.1 Capsicum annuum
GAAAGAACAGTTAGCAGATCTCCTAGATAAGGGTTTTATATGCCCCAGTGTGTCTCCTTAGGGCGCGCCTGTACTTTTCATGCAAAAGAAAGATGGTTCCCTTGGTGTGTGCATAGACTACCGTCAGCTGAATAAGGTCATGATTAAAAATAAATCTCCTCTTCCTAGGATTGACGATATTTTTTACCAGCTTAAGGGTGCCAAGTGTTTTTCAAAAGTAGACCTTTGTTTGGGTTATTATCAGTTGAAAGTTAGGGAGTCAGACATACCCAAGACAGCCTTTCGAACCCGATATGGTCACTACGAATTCCTAGTCATGTCCTTCGGATTGACTAACGCCCCTGCAGCCTTCATGGATCTTATGAATAGAGTATTCCATCAGTTTCTTGACTTGTTCGTCATTGTATTTATAGATGATATCCTGATCTATTCTAAGAGTAAAGAGGATCACGCCAATCACCTCTGAATTATTCTTCAGACCCTTAAGGATCATCAGTTGTATGCCAAATTTTTGAAGTGTGAATTCTAGTTAGATGCTATTGCCTTCTTGGGGCATATTGGGTCCAGTGACAGGATAAGAGTGGATCCCCAGAAAGTTGAAGCAGTGAGAAAATGGCCCAGACCCAAGACTCTAACCGATATTCAGAGCTTCTTGGGTTTGGCGGGGTATTACAAAAGGTTCGTAGAGATTTTTTCTTCCATAGCTGCTCCACTCACTAAATTGACTCAGAAAAAGGTGAAGTTTGTGTGGTCTGATCTAAGTGAGAATAGTTTTCAAAAGCTGAAAGACAAACTGACCACTGCTCCTGTTTTGACCCTTCCCATGGGTGTAGATGGATTTGTGGTATACTATGACGCATCCCGTGTGGGACTTGGTTGTGTGTTGATACAGGATGGTAAGGTAGTGGCTTATGTATCTAGGCAGTTGAAGGTGAACGAGCGGAACTACCCCACCCATGATTTGGAGTTAGCGGTTGTGGTGTTTGCACTTAAGATTTGGCGCACTACTTGTACAGTGTTCACGTTGATATCTTCACTGACCATAAGAGTCTGCAGTACGTTTTCTCGCAGAAAGAATTGAACCTCAGGCGGAGGCGCTGGATGGAGCTTTTGAAAGACTATGATATGAGCCTGCATTACCATCAGGGCAAGGCAAATGTTGTAGCCGATGCCCTTAACAGGTTGTCTATGGGCAGCCTTTCTTATGTAGAAGAAAGAAAGAAAGAGATGGTGAAGGATATTCACTGCCTTGCAAATCTAGGAGTGCGACTCTTACATTCCAAATATGGAAGGTTAATTGTTCATGAGTTAGCTAAGTCATCCCTTTGTGCTGAAGTTAAGGAGAAGCAGGTTAAAGATCCCATCTTGATGCAAATCAAGAAAGATGTGGGTCAACAAAAGGTTATGTCATTTGAAATTGGTGGTAATGGTATTCTGAGATTTCAAGGTAGATTGTGCATTCCGAATATTGATGGACTGCGGGAAAGAATCCTTGATGAGGCGCACACTTCGAGGTAGGTCATTCACCCAGGCTATACTAAGAAGTACCATGATCTGAAAACCTTGTATTTGTGGAATAACATGAAACGTGATGTAGCACAGCTTTAGTGTCCATTATATCTGATAGAGGTACGTAGTTTTCATCTTTGTTCTGGAGATCTTTTTAGAAGGGTTTAGGTACACAAATGAATTTGAGCACAGCTTTCCAGCCTCAGACGGATGAGCAAGTTGAGCGTACCATTCAGACCCTCGAGGATATGTTGAGGGCATGTGTCATTGATTTCAAACGTAGTTGGATAGATCACCTGCCACTGATTGAATTTGCTTACAATAATAGTTACCATGCCAGCATCAAGATGGCTCATTTTGAGGCTTTGTATGGGAGGAGATGTAGGTCTCCGATAGGATGGTATGAAGTGGGTGAGACTCAGTTGTATGGGCCTAATTTTGTTCATCAGGTGATGGAGAAAGTGAAGATCATTAGAGAATGACTCAAGACTGCTCAGAGTTGTCAGAAATCCTATGCCGATGTTTGGAGAAGAGAATTAGAGTTTGAAGTTGGTGATTGGGTGTTTCTCAAGGTTTCTCCTATGAAAGGAGTTATGCGGTTTGGAAAAATAGGTAAATTGAGCCCTCACTATACAGGGCCATATTAAATTTTGAGAAAGATTAATGCAGTTGCTTATGAGCTAGAATTGCCTGCAAGTTTGGGTTCCGTTCATCCGGTATTCCATGTATCCATGTTGAAGAAATGCATTGGAGATCATTCTTTGGTATTGCCAGTAGAGGATATCAAAGTGACAGATTTCTTATCTTACGAAGAAGAGCCCGTTCAAATTTTAGATCACCAAGTTTGAAAGTTGAGGAGCAAAGAGATAGCCTCAGTGCAGGTATTGTAGAGGAATCAGAAAGTTTAAGAAGCAACTTGGGAGTCAAAAGATAAAAAATGAGAATTAGATATCCCAATTTGTTTGCTTCGATGGATGATGAGATAGAAGGTACTATTCCTATCTTATCTTTCCTAGTCCTTATTATGCTTGAAATCGTGTCTATCTGTGTCCCGCATCATCATTCGGGGACGAATGATTTTAAGGGGGGATAATTTAATGCCCCGCATTTTGGGCTACAATATAGACCATGATTCAAATGCATTGATAATCCCAAAGCCATAAATCCTATGCCAATATGGCATGTTAATTATTTGTGTAGTATGTGAATCCATTCAATCTTAAATTTAGACCATAGCGGTCCTTTGACTCAAGGACGAGTTGAAAACTATTTCGATCGATTAAGTTTAAGTGGACATTATAATTTTCGCCAACTTCTATCGACCATAACTCTTTGTATATGTCGAATTAGAGAACCTACTATGTGTAAAATGATAGGTTTATGAGTTAGCTTTCCAACAATACCAATTTTGGTAAAATACGGCACCCGAGCAAAAAGTTATGGCCTTTCAAAGTAGTATGGGTCGCCTAACCAATCGCACATGGCCACTGGAAAGCATATGCGGCGCCTATGTAAACACAGGCGATAGCATAGGCGGCGCCTATGTAAACATAAGCGATATCATTTGTGGCGCCTATGTAATAGTTTCAAGTGACTTAAACACTCTGTTTTTGGGGCAAAATGGTCCTTTTCCCACCCTTATTCAGCCATAAACACGAAATTCAGTCCCCAATTCTCCAAAATACATCCCACATTCATCTAAAAATTCTCAAGAACACTCCCAAGGGTTTCATACTAAAAATCTAAATAAATCAAGATTTAACCGTGGGTTTTCAAAATCGATTAGAGATTCGGAATCCCCAATATACAGGCTTCAAAAGGCACCCATTATTTTCTGAAATAGAGATACGCGGGGTTTTCCTAAATTCTCATGGGCATAGAAAAATCATGTTTTAGAATGGGGTTTTTGAATCTATATATATATTCATGTATTAAATGTTTTAGCATCATTGTTTTGGTCTTTTGACCTTCCCTAAAGTGATTTGAGAATATGAATGTATAACACTATATATTTAAGAATGAATTCTTGTTCAGAGCATGATTTTTGGTGAATTCCCTCTTATTATGAATTTTTCAGATTTCTCATAGTATATGAATTGTTTTGCAATGCATCCTTGAAAAGCACTATATGAAATGATTAAACTCTTGTTATGATTTAAAGGTGGTTTTAAATCACTAAAGAGGGGATCTAGCATGAATGTTTAATGTTCATAATGCATGTAATGAAAAAGTGCATGGATTTTCTAAAGGCACTAAACCACCATACGTTGATGAAGTTTTTGCATGATTTTGACTTGAGTTTCGGAACACGAAATCTTCTATATCAGTTGCATGTTTTTGGGTGGTCTAAGCTTTGCTTTAGATTAAAGATTTATCTTAATGTATTATGGCTCAGAAATAATGACTTGTAAGTCTTGGTATGATGATACCAAACTCAAAAAATGCCATAACAGACACAGAAGAATACAGAAATCAGACTTTATCAAATTTGCATATTTTAGAACTTTAGAATGATGCATGTTCAGAAAAGGCTAAAACAGGGCATAAAGAGAGCTTAGGTGGTCCCCCGAAGAAGGCGTGAGTTCAGACAACTCTTTGCCCAAAACCGTGGTTTGCCGACCCGGGTATATTATTACACGCTGACTTAAGTGTCGTGTGGCGTATCAGAATCAGGAACTCAAACCC
>NW_025865628.1:0-15057 GCF_002878395.1 Capsicum annuum
AAAAAGAAAGGGAGAGCAAGAAGGATAGAACAGGTAGTTTTAATTTCACTCAGCTAAAATCAGAAGGAGGTAATAATCCTCAATTTCACCCAAAAACTTCAGTCCCAACTCCTTCTTTGGATAGTGTACCAATGCCAAAGTTCAAGAATGGTAATAAGGATATAGAGCCAGGCTCTACAACTGAGGGTAGTATAAACGGTGCTCGAACAAATCCTCTTTGTCAGAAATATGGTAAAAACCATTAGGGTATTTGTAGAATCGATAGTGATGTGTGTTTCGGGTGAGGTAAGCAAAGCCATAGAATTAGGGAATTTCCTCAGGTGGGTTTACAAAGTTAGCATAATCGTCCCATAGTTCAGTTCAGTTGCCCATCTCAACAGGGTGCCGCTTCTAATGCCACTAGAGGGCAGCGCCCAAATAGGCTCTATGCACTTCAGTCCCGGTAGGATCAGGAGAGTTCTCCTAATGTGGTTACTGGTACATTGCAAATCTATTATTTCCATGTTAATGTATTATTAGATCCTAGAGCTTCTCTACCTTTCATAACTCCTTATATAGCTATCAACTTCGGAGTCAGTCCCGAAATCTTAATAAAACCTTTCTCAGTCTCTACCCCAATGGGTAAGTCTATCATAGCCCAATGGGTATACAGGAACTATCCGATTATGGTATCTCAAAAAGTTACTTCAGTAGATCTTGTAGAGCTAGAGATGATGGATTTTAACATCATTCTAGGCATAGATTGGCTTAATTCATGTTATGCTTCAGTTGATTATAGAAATAGAGTTGTTCATTGTCAGTTTCTAAATGAACCTGCCCTTGACTTAAGGGGTATACCACAGCACTTAAGGGTCAATTTATTTCATACCTTAGAGTGAGAAGAATGATATCCAAGGGGTGTATTTACCATATTTTCTGAGTTAAAGACTCAAATTCTAAGACACCTAATATTTAGTCAGTTTCAGTAGTGAGGGAATTTCTAGATGTGTTCCCTGAAGATCCTCCTGGAGTTTCTCCTGAATAGGGAATTAACTTTGAAATAAACCTTCTTCCAGATACTCAACCTATCTCTATTTTGACATATATAATGGCTCCATCCGAACTCCAAGAATTGAAAGAACATTTGAAAGATCTCTTAAATAAGGGATTCATTAGCCCAACGTTTCCCTATTAGGTGTACCAGCTCTATTCATGTGAATAAAAGATGGTTCTCTTAGGATGTGTATCAACTACGACCAGTTGAACAAAGTCACAATCAAAAACAAATATCCACTTCCCAGAAATGATGACTTGTTCGAACAACTTTAGGGTGGTAGTTATTTCTCTAAGATAAACCTCATATCCGGCTATCATCATCTCAGAGTCAGAGAATGTGACATTCCAAAAATTGCTTTTAAAACTCTATATGGTCACTTTGAGTTTCTAGTCATGTCCTTTGGTCTCCCCAATGCCTCAACAGCCTTCATGGACTTGATGAACTGAGTTTTCCAGCAGCACTTGGACATGTTCATCATAGTCTTCATTGATTACATTCTTGTCTACTCCCGTAACAAAAATAATCATGCAAATCACCTCAGAATAGTAGTGTGACTCTTAGAGCCTATCAGTTGTTTGCTAAATTTACCAAATGTGAAATCTGGCTAAGATCAGTAGCTTTACTTGGCCATATTATTTCCGATGATGGAATTAGAGTGGATCCTTAAAAGACTGGGGTGGTAAGAAACAAGCCCAGACCTATCTCTCCATCAGATATTAGGAGTTTCTTGGGTTTGCTGTCTATTACTAACGGTTTGATAAGGGATTTTAATTTATTACATCCCCTATGTCCAAATTCACTCAAAATAAAGTTAAGTTTTAGTGGTCAGATTCTTGTAAGAAGAGTTTCCAGGAGTTGAAGACTCGACTCACCACATCTCCAATTTTGATATTGCCAGATAGTTCAGACAGATTTGTTGTATATTGTGATGCTTCTAGAGTTGGTTTGGGGTGTGTTTTGATGCAGAAAGATAAGGTTGTGGCCTATGCCTTTAGACAACTTAAGCCCCATGATAAGAATTGCCCTACTCATAATCTTGAGTTAGCAGCTGTTGTGTTTTCCTTAAATATTTGGAGGTATTATTTTTATGGGGTGCATGTTGATGTATTCACAGATCACAAGAGCTTGCAGTATGTGTTTTCGTAGAAGGGTTGGAATCTGCGCCAAAAGAGATGGTTAGAATTATTGAATGATTATGATATGAGCATTTTATACCATCCGGGCAAGGCCAATGTAGTGATAGATGCCCTAAGTAGATTGTATATAGGTAGTATTGCTCATGTCAAGGATAATAAGAAGAAGTTAGTGCAGGAAGTTCATCATCTTGCCAGATTAGGTGTTCGCTTGGTTGATTTAGCTGAGGGTAGTGTTTGGGTTTAGAATAGTTCAGAATCTTCTTTGGTTGCCGAAGTGAAAGAAAAGCAAGATAGGGATCCTATTCTAGTGAAGATGAAGGAGTCAATCGTAGATCATAAAGTAAAGGTTTTATCCCAAGGGGAGTTGTGTGTAGTATTTCTATGGTAGACTATGTGTGCCATGTGTTGATGAGTTGAGACAGCGAATTCTTGCAAAATCTCATGGTGCGTGTTACTCTATTCCTCCAGGGGCCATGAAGATATATCGCAATATGCGGGAAATCTATTAGTTGAGTAGGATGAAGAGAGATATTATAGAGTTTGTAGCTAAGTGCTCCACGTGTCAACAGGTTAAGATTGAGCATCAGAAGCCTAGTGGTCCTATGAAGGAGTTCAGCATTCCCACCTTGAAGTGGAAGGAAGTGAACATGGACTATGTGACAGGTTTTCCTCATACTTATCAGCAACATGATACTATTTGGGTTATTGTAGACAGGATGACAAAAGCAACCCATTTCTTACTAGTCCATACCTCATATTCAGATGAGGACTATGCGAAGCTCTATCTCAGAGAGTTGGTTAGGTTTCACGGTGTTCCATTAACTATTATCTCAGATAGTTATACTCAGTTTACCTATCACTTTTTGAAAGCTTTTTAGAAGTGTCTTGGTACCCAGGTTTACCTCAGCACAGCCTTCCACCCTCAGACAGATGATCAAACAAAAAGGACCATTCAGACCCTTGAGGATATGTTGAGAGTGTAGGTAGTAGACTTTAAGGGCAGTTGGGATTATCACTTGCCTCTGATTAAATTTGTGTATAATAATAGCTATCATTCCAGTATTCAAATGGCTCCATTTGAGGTTACTAATCTCTAATTGTTGGTTTGAAATAATAAAAATTGTGGCTAGTAGGGCTTAACTTGGTGTTTGATGCTTTAGAGAAAGGTCAACTGATCAGGGAGAGGCTTAAGTTAGCCCAAAACCAATAGAAATCTAATGCAGATATGAGAAGGAAAGATCTTGAGTTTGATATTGGTGATTTTGTAGACCTGAGATCTCTTCCATGGAGAGAGTGGAGAGGTTTGGTAAGAAGGGGAAGCTTAGTCCCTGAAATATTGGCCCTTTCAGGATTTTAAGCCATTTTGAAAAGGAGGCTTATGAGCTTGAGTTGCCTATAGACTTAGTATCAGTGCCCCCAGTATTCCATATCACCTTGTTAAACAAGTGTATTAGAGACCCAGCTATAGTTATCCCCTTAGAGAGCATAGATGCTCAAAAATTCTTTCCTACGAGGAAATTCCAGTCAAAATTCTTGATCGGCATATTTGTAGACTAAGGAACAAAGAATTTCCCCTAGTCAAAGTTCTTTGGCAAAATTAGTTCGTTGAGGGAGCCAGTTGGGAAGCAAAGCAAATACGCAGACCAAGTATCCTCACCTTTTCTCCGAAAACTCAGACTCAGCTTAAGTTAATACTCTTCTTAGAATTTATCATTTCGGTGCTCAGTTTTAGCTAAATATCACTATCATGTCAATCATGCATTCACAGAAATAGTTCAATCATGAATCATGTTTCAAACTCTGTCATGCACTCACACTTTCATCACGTATATTCAGTATGTAATCTCAATCCCTCAGTGTATCATCTTAATAAGTCTCATTTAAGGACGAATGTTCCCAAGGGGTAGATATTATAATACCCCAAAAAATCAAAGCCAATGCTAGAGTCATGTTTCAAGATCACATTAGTACATTATGATTCTTTGGAAGCCTTTTGAGTTAGTTTGATGCATATTAAGGTCTCCAATAACTCCCAACTATCAGGAAAATCAAAATAATCCTTACCAATTTAATTTCGTATAAGAATGTTGCTCTTTTCAACATCAATTGAGCATAAATTTTGTTCTACACAAAATTTTCCAGCTCAAGACCCACCAAACTGTAGAATATTGAATAAGCTTTCCAACTATACCAAAGTCACCCAAATCTGGTACTTGGGCGAGAAGTTATGGCACTTTTAGTGAAATCAGTAGCTAAATACGAGCAGCACCGCATTGCGGTGACCCAAAGAATGGAACTCGTCAGTTTCTAGTGAATCACCGCCATAGTACTACATTTCCATGAAGTTCCAGTTCCCAATTGACATTTTCTAATGAAGCACGGCGATAAGCATAGCATCGCGAAGGAGTGCCAGTTCGCACTCGTCAATTTCTAAAGACGCAACGCGATCCCACCGCATCTCGTCAAAGTGCATTATGCACCTGTCTATGGGATACACATGCAATCAAAATAAAGTGACATACCACGATGGCACCGCGTCGTGGTGATGTCCAAAACCAGAATTTTCAGTGACAAAAATTTAATTCTTTCCAGGGGAAGTTGAGTTTTTTTTAATGACCCTAATCAGTCTAAAACACGAGATTAAAGGCCTTATAACCTAATTAGTCAATATTTTTATTCAAATTTCCTCAAATCAATAACATTCTACCTCAAATAGAAAACCCTATCCTTAAAGATTAAAGATCAATTTCCAAGAAAATTTCCAAGAAACTTGAAGAATTCAACTACTCAGGTATGTTTAATGTTCATCCTTGGGTTTTGTTCCACCCTAGGAGTTCAATAACCCCTTTTTCAAGATTTAAATTATGATTTGTATTCTTAAATTGAATAGTATTCATGCATGTGTTGATTTTATGGGTTTTAGACCAAGAAGATTATGAATTTCAAGTAAATAAACTAGTATGTGTGTTTATTCATATACTCCTCATGTCATAATCCATGAATTGTGAATTGAATGTTGTAATAATGATAATCCCATGTTATTTTCCTCATGTTCAATAATCATGCTCCCCAAGTGCTTGACAAAATGCCTATGTGAATGATTTGTGCATGACATCCTAATTGTAGTGCTTTAAACTTGTGATATGGTTTATTTATGCTATCGAGTCCTGGGGGTATTGTATACCCAAAATTTAGCTACTTACTTAGTTTCAAGTCATAGTAGAATGATCTCATTGTATCTCAAAGAGTCATATTCGGACAATTAATAGAATCAGCGTGATTTCAATCAAACTTAGTATAGTCTAGTGATCTGTGTCAATTCAGTTGAGAGTAGGATTTAGCACAGAGCGAACCCAGGGATGGGGGCATTCCTGATATTATAGGGTTTGACCCTTAGTAGCAATCCTTGAGTTACAAAACTACATAGCCAGCGTAGGGTAAGTCGTCCTCCTGCCAGACTAAGGTTGACACAATCATATATATATTTCATGAGTCTTCCTATCAGATTAGGGTTAACACAGCATTGTTAGTATCCCATGGCAAGTTGCTAATACACTTCCAACAAGGATCACACATTGGATCCCAAAATAATTAATAATCGGGATATGTTGGTTAGATGAATAGTCCCACAGTTACAGTTTCAGTCTCAGTAATTAGTAAGGAACTCAGTCAGTTTTACAGGACCATGGCTATTAGTTATTTGTTACTCAGCCATCAGAATTTAGTACACAGATTTAGTAGAATCTCAAATACACGATGTATACCTATATGTGTAGTATTGCATGGTTCAGTATGTTAAGTAGTTTCTGTTTTGCATATACTCCCATCCAGTTACTTCATGATGTACATTCAATCGGTTATCATCTCATACATATCAGCCTAACCTCACCTAGCATACCAGTACATCTAAAGTACTGATGCATACTCTCTATTTGCGTTGTGATGTCTCATATCATAGGTTTAGATTCTTAGGTTCTTGATTGTACTTTGCCAGATTAGTTTATCAGTCGCAGCTACAGTAGTGAGTCCTCATCCATTGGGGATGCAATATTTATTTATCCATTATATTGTTTTAGCTATTTCAGACAGTAGTTGTGAGTTAGATGAGGCCTATCCCATCAACTCTTTTATCTCAAATGTTTAGCGGATTTTTAGACATTATCAGTTAGTATTATTCTACAGATATATTCAATTTTGATTAAGTATTATGAACCTTATGGCATTATCAGTTTTACTTCCATATATGTTTCATGAATATTATTCAGTGTTTATAGCAGGTAGCAGTATTTGGTTAGCTTGTGGTCCTTCGGGGTCATAAGAACAGTTGACGCCCAGGGTGTAGTCTTGGGACGTTACAAGTTTGGTATCAGAGCCTAAGGTTCTAAATTGTCCTAGGAACTCTTAAAGTCGTATCAAGTAAAGTCTTGTACATGGGTGTGTAGCGCGCTACACTATGGGCAGGAGGCTATGAGGTGTTTTAGGAATAGTTCCTTTTTTCAGTATTCATATCGTACGAGTGAACGTGAGATCAAGTTAAACTCTCTATCTAATCCATCTTTCCCTTCCATTTATAGTAAATATGCTTCCTAGAAATATTAACAAAAGAAAAACTGGAACCAGCCGGCACCTCCGTCCGTTCAGGAAGATCCCCTGAATGTGCAAGGTTTAAGCAGTGGAAGGTATAGAGAGGCACGAATGCAGGACCTATAGAATGGGAAGAGTTTGCTATTGCTTTCTCAGATAAGTTCTTTTCATTAAAGTTGAGCGAAGGTAAGGTGTTACAGTTTATCAACCTGAGGCAAGGCAACATGAGTGTGAAAGAATATTCCCTTAAGTTTACATAGTTGGCCAGGTATTCTCCTCATGTGGTAGCTAATAGCAGGTCTAAGATGAGTAAGTTCATGTCAGGCGTATCTAATAGTGTGATCATGGAGTGTAGGACCAAATTTCTAATTTAGGAGATGGACTTGTCTAGGTTGATGTCCCATGCTCAACCGATTGAGAAATAGAAGACTAAGGAGAAAGAGAGAGAGCAAGAAGGCTAGAATATGTAGTTTTAGTTTTGCTCAGTCAAAGTTAGGAGGCAATCGTTCTCAGTTTTGCCCGAAATCTTCAGTCCCGAGTTTGTCTTCGACTAGTTCACCAATGCCTAAGATCAGGAATGGTAATAAGGATAGGGCACCAGGCTCTAAAACTCAAGGTACTGTAAATAATGCTTGAAGAAATCCTCTTTGTTAGAAATATGGTAGAAATCATTAGGGTATTTGTAGAACCGGCACTGTTGTGTGTTTTGGGTGTGGTAAGCCAGGCCATAAAATCAAGGAGTGTCCTCAGGTGGGTTCAAAAAGTTAGCATAATTATCCCTCAGTTCAGTCTGATCGCACATCTCAGTAAGGTGCTGCTTCCTGTGCCACCAGTGGGCAGTTCCTAAACAGGCTCTGTGCACTTCAGTCCCGATTGGATTAGGAGAGTTCTTCTACTTTGGTTACTAGTACATTTCAAATCTATCATTTACATGTTTATGCTTTGTTAGATCCTGGAGCTTCTAAATTTTTTGTAGCTCCTATATAGCTGTAAGCTTCGAAGTCTGTCCTAAAATCGTAGTAGAGTCTTTCTCAAGATATACCCCAGTGGGTTAGTCTATCATAACCCGACCGGTATGCAAGAACTGTCTAATTATGGGGTCTCAGAAAGTTACTTCAGCAGATCCTGTAGATCTAAAGATGACAGATTTTAACGTTATTCTTGGCATGTATGGGCTTTATTCATGCTATGCTTCAGTTGATTGTAGAAATAGACTAGTTCATTATCAGCTTCCAAATGAACCATTCCTTGAATGGAGTGGTAGTACCACAACACCTAAGGATCAACTTATTTCACACGTTAAAGTGAGAAATAATATCCAAGGGGTGTATTTACCATCTTGTTCGAGTTAAAGACTCAAATTCTGAGACTCCTAATCTTGAGTCCATTTCAGTAGTGAGGGAATTTCCAGATGTGTTCCCTGAAGATCTTCTTGGAGTTCCTCCTGAATGGGAAATTGACTTCAAAATAGACCTTCTTCCAGATACTCGGCCTATCTTTATTCAAACATACAGAATGGCTCTATTCAAACACAAAGAATTAAAAAAAATAGTTCAAAGATCTCTTAGATAAAGGATTCATCAGTCCTAGTGTTTTCTCGTGGGGCACACTAGTTCTATTTATGTGAAATAAAGATGGTTCTCTAAGTATGTGTATCAACTACCTCTAGTTGAACAAAATCACAATCAAAAACAAATATCTACTTCTCAAAATTGATGACTTATTCGACCAACTTCAGGGTACCAGTTGTTTCTCCAAATTAGACCTCAAATCTGGCTATAATTAGCTCAAAGTTAGAGAATGTGACATTCCAAAAATATATTTCAGAACTTGGTATGGTCACTTCGAGTTTCTATTCATGTTCTTCGATCTCACCAATGCCCTATTAGACTTTATGGACTTGAAGAACTGAGTGTTTAAGCAGTAATTGGACATGGTTGTCATAGTCTTCATTGATGGCATTCTTGTCTACTCCTGTAATGAAAATAATCATGTGAACCATCTTAGAATAGTATTACAGACTCTTAGATCCCATCAATTGTTTGCTAAATTCAATAATAATGAATTTCAGTTAAGATTAGTAGCTTTCCTTTGCCATATTATTTCCTTTTATGGAAATAGAGTGGATCCTCAAAAGACTAAAGCGGTGGGAAACTAGCCCAGACTCATCTCTCCATTAGATATCATGAGTTTATTAGGTTTGGTTGGCTATTTCGATTGTTTGTTGAGGAATTTTTGTCTATTACATCCAACATGTCCAGATTGACTTAGAAAAAAGTTAAGTTTTAGTAGTTAGATGCTTGTGAGAGGAGTTTTTAGGAGTTGAAGACTCGACTCACCACAGCTCCAATTTTAACACTGTCAGATGGTTCAGACAGATTTATTGCATATTGTGATGCTTCCAATAGACTAGTTCATTATCAACTTCCAAATGAACCATTCCTTGAATGGAGTGGTAGTACGAAAGCACTTAAGGATCAAATTATTTCATACCTTAGAGCGAGAAGATGATATTCAAGGGGTGTATTTACCATCTTATCCGAGTTAAAGGCTCAAATTTTGAGACTCCTAATCTTGAGTCCGTTTCAGTAGTGAGGGAATTTCCAGATGTGTTCCCTGAATATCTTTTTGGAGTTCCTCCTGAATGGGAAATTGACTTTGAAATAGACCTTCTTCCAGATACTCAACCTATCTTTATTCAAACATAAAGAATGGCTTTAGTCAAACACAAAGAATTAAAAAATAGTTGAAAGATCTCTTAGATAAAGGATTCATCAGGCCCAGTGTTTTCCCGTGGGGCACACACTAGTTCTATTCATGCGAAATAAAGATGGTTCTCTATGTATGTGTATCAACTACTGCCAGTTAAGAAAAATCACAATCAAAAAAAAATATCCACTTCTCCAAATTGATGACTTATTCGACCAACTTCAAGGTGCCAGTTATTTCTCTAAGTTAGACCTCAGATCTAGCTATCATCAGCTCAAAGTTAGAGAATGTGACATTCTATTCATGTCCTTCGATCCCACCAATGCCCTATCAGCCTTTATGGACTTGATGAACTGAGTGTTTAAGCAGTAATTGGACATGTTTGTCATAGTCTTTATTAAAGACATTCTTGTCTACTCCTGTAATGAAAATAATCATGTGATCCACCTTAGAATAGTATTACAGACTCTTACATCTCATCAATTGTTTGCTAAATTCAATAAGAATAAATTTCAGTTAAGATCAGTAGCTTTCCTTTGCCATATTATTTTCGTTGATGGAAATAGAGTGGATCCTTAAAAGACTAAAGTAGTGAGAAACTAGCCCAGACCCATCTCTCCATTAGATATCAGGAGTTTATCAAGTTTGGCTGGCTATTTTGATGGTTTGTTGAGGAATTTTTGTCTATGACATCCAACATATCCAGATTGACTTAGAAGAAAGTTAAGTTTCAATAGTTAGATTCTTGTGAGAGGAGTTTTCAAGAGTTAAAGACTCGACTCACCACAGCTCTAGTTTTGACATTGTCAGATGGTTTAGACGGATTTATTACATATTATGATGCTCCCAATAGACTAGTTCATTATCAGTTTCCAAATGAACCATTCCTTGAATGGAGTAGTAGTACCAAAGCACTTAAGTATCAAATTGTTTCATACCTTAGAGCGAGAAGATGATATCCAAGGGGTGTATTTACCATCTTATCTGAGTTAAAGACTCAAATTCTGAGACTCCTAATCTTGAGTCCGTTTCAATAGTGAGGGAATTTCCAGATGTGCTCCCTGAAGATCTTCTTAGAGTTCCTCCTGAATGGGAAATTGACTTCGAAATAGACCTTTTTCTAGATATTCGGTTTATCTTTATTCAAACATACAGAATGGCTTTAGTCAAACACAAAGAATTAAAAAATAGTTGAAAGATCTCTTAGATAAAGGATTCATCAGGCCCAGTGTTTTCCCATGGGGCGCACACTAGTTCTATTCATGTGAAATAAAGATGGTTCTCTAAGTATGTGTATCAACTACCGCCAGTTGAGGAAAATCACAATCAAAAACAAATATCCACTTCTCCAAATTGATGACTTATTTGACCAACTTCAGGGTGCCAATTATTTCTCTAAGTTAGACCTCAGATCCAGCTATCATCAGCTCAAATTTAGAGAATGTGACATTCTAAAAATATATCTCAGAACTTGGTATGGTCACTTTGAGTTTCTATTCATGTCCTTCGATCTCACCAATGCCCTATCAGCCTTTATGGACTTGATGAACTGAGTGTTTAAGCATTAATTGGACATGTTTGTCATAGTCTTCATTGATGACATTCTTGTCTACTCCCGTAATGAAAATAATCATGTGAACCACCTTAGAATAGTAGTACAGATCTTAGATCCCATCAATTGTTTGCTAAATTTAATAAGAATTAATTTCAGTTAAGAATAGTAGCTTTTCTTTTCCATATTGTTTCCATTGATGGAAATAGAGTGGATCCTTAAAAGAATGAAGTGGTGAGAAACTAGCCTAGACTCATCTCTACATTAGATATCAGGAGTTTATTGGGTTTGGCTGTCAATTTCAATTGTTTGTTGAGGAATTTTTTTCTATTACATCCAACATGTCCAGATTGACTTAGAAGAAAGTGAAGTTTCAATAGTCAGATTCTTGTGAGAGAAGTTTTCAGGAGTTGAAGACTCGACTCACCACAGCTCCAGTTTTAACATTGTTAGATGGTTCAGACGGATTTGTTGTATACTATGATGCTTCCAAAGTTGGTTTGGGGTATGTTTTAATATAAAAGGGTAAGGTTGTGGCCTATTCCTCTAAACAACTTAAGCCCCAAGAGAAGAATTACCCTACTCATGATCTTGAGTTAGCAGTTGTTGTATTTACCTTAACGATTTGGAGGTATTATTTGTATGGGGTGTATTTTGATGTATTCACTGATCACAAAAGCTTGCAGTATATGTTTTCATAGAAGAATTGGATTATACACCAAAGAAGATGGATAAAATTGTCGAAAGACTATGATATGGGCATTTTGTACAATTTGGCCAAGGCCAAAGTAGTGGTAGATGCCCAAAGTAGATTGTCTATGGGTAGTGTTTCTCATGTTGAGGGTGATAAGAAGTTAGTACAGGAAGTTCATTAGCTTGCCAGATTAAGTGTTCATTTGGTTGATTCGGGTAAGAGTAGTGTTTGGGTTCAGAATAATTCAGAATCTTTTTTGGTTGCCGAAATGAAAGAAAAGTAAGATAGGGATCCTTGTCTAGTGAAGCTGAAGAGGTCAGTCAAAGATCAGAAAGTAGAAGTTTTTTCCCAAGGGGGAGATGGTGTGTTGTGATGCCAAGGTTGACTAGTGTGCCATTTATTGATGAGTTGATATAGCAAATTCTTGTATAATCTCACAGTGCGCATTACTCAATTCTTCCAGGGGCCACAAAGATGTACCGCAATCTGTGTGAAATCTATTGGTAGAGTGGGATGAAGAGAGATATTGCAGAGTTTGTAGCTAAGTGCTCCATATGTCAGCAAGTTAAGATTGAGCATCAGAAGCTTAGTGGGTCTATATAGGAGTTTAGCATTCCCGCATGGAAGTGGGAGGAAGTGAACATAGACTTTGTGACAGTTTGCCTCGTACTCGTCATCAGCATGATACTACTTGGGTCATTGTAGACAAGATGACCAAATCAGCCCATTTCTTACTAGTCCATATTTCTTATTCAGCCAAGGAATATGCATAGCTCTATCTAGAGAGTTGGTTAGGTTGCACGGTATTCCATTATCTATCATCTCAGATAGAGGTACTCAGTTTACCTCTCACTTTTGGAAAGCTTTTCAGATGGGTCTTGGTACCTAGGTTCACCTCAGTACATTCTTCCACCCTCAAATAGATGGTCAAGCAAAAAGGACCATTCAGACCCTTGAGGATATGTTGATAGCATATGTAGTCAACTTTAAGGATAGTTGGGATAATTACTTTCCTTTAATTGAATTCGCGTATATTAACAGCTAGCATTCTAATATTTAGATGGCTTCGTTTGAGGATCTATATGGAAGGCGGTATAGATCTCTGATTGGTTGGCTTGAAAACCACGCTAGTAGGTCCTGACTTAGTGTTTGATGCTTTATAGAAAGTTTAATTAAGCAAGGAGATGCTTAATGCAGCCTAGAGCCGATAGAAACCTTATGCAGATATGAGAAGGAAAGATCTTGAGTTTGAGATTGGTGATTTTGTATACCTGAAGATCTCTCCCATGAAGGGAGTAAAGAGGTTTTGTGAAGGGAACGGGATCATGCTTAGAGGGGTTGTTATGACCATGCCATTGGACAAATCCGAGTGTGGAAGATTTCTTGGACCCTTGAAGACTTGAAGACTCTTGGGTTGGACCATAATTTTTTGGTTCACGATTTTGGATCCCTTCATTAAAGGCATTTTGGTCACTTAGCCTTAAGGGCATTTTGGATAATTCATAGTGTTTTCCAACACACCAAGTCCATCTCTTGGTCATTAAGGGTGTCTTGGTCATTTTACCATGTAGTAAGCTAGGCTACATATAGTCTCTTTTAGGTCTTTCCTTACTATTTTTATGAATGATGAAATATTAAAACATTGAAAGTCCTCTCTTTTAAAGTATAACACCTTAGTCTAGTCTTAGTTAGGGCTTGGAAAAGCTATTGTAGTTTAGGGCTTGGAAAATCTAATATTGACATTTGCTTAGAAACGGTTGTTCTTAAGGTGAGTTGATTCCCTTAGCGGTCACCATAAGAAGATTGGTGTTTGATTACTGCGACTTTGAGGGTCTTTTTTTCAACACACATGTTGGTTCCCATTATTTTGTAAGATCTTATGTCATCTTGTCTATCCATTATCTTATTTCACTTTGTATGCTTGTATCTTGTCTTCTTTATCTCGTGTATTTGCATTGTTGTCGTGACTTGTCTCTAACTTGGTCTCAATTTCTCCTTGTTTTGTGGACTATTTTAGAACTTCATAGATCATTCCCATATCATTTGGTATTATAGCAAGGATTGATTTTTTTCCAACAAATCAATCATGGGCTTGTTAGTTGGAAAAAAAAGTGTTGAAAAACTGAAAATCTCAAAAAAAAAAAAATCATCCCATTTTTTGTGTTTGAACTGAAATTTGAGACTTAGATTTAGGAGATTTTAGTGTGTGTTTTTTGTTTCTAGTGTTAGGTTCTTGCTCCCTAACACTAAGTGAGTCTAGATCTTGGATTTGAGTTTAATTCGAGTGGTTTTGAGTTGTTCACCATTGTTGAGTTTAAGGTTGAAGAAACTAGTAAGGTGAAGCTCGAAATTGGGAGAGTTATTGTTGATATTGTGGCTTGAAAAATGTGTGGTTGTGTTGTGAAGTTTAACGTGGGCAAAAGGAATCCAAAATCATTCAATTTGGAGTTCATTTGCTTTAGTTTCAATCTTGTGAGTGTTCTTGTTGTTCTTCATGTTCATCAATTATTGTTGAACAAGAACATTCAATAGGTGTGGTTTGATCTTAAAGAGTGGAGAAAAGAGTGTAGTTTTTTGTTATTCTTGAAACATATCCCAAAGAACATCCAAAAGAAGAAAGGGGACAATAGGACTTTCAAAAAGACTCATTACCAAAAGGGAGTAAAGGTACATACCAAGACAAACAAAAGAGGAAAGGAGACAAAGGCTTTCAAAAAGGTGTCTTTCCAAAAAGGTGCAAGGAAAGTCAAAGTCTTTTGAATTTTGAAAATGGCTCTAAGTCTTGTTCTTTCCCTTCTTTAGCTGATTTTTCACTCTCCCAAATTAAAAATTTGACCAATCCAAAGTGCAATCTTCCATGTCACCAAATTGCCACATCACCAAACTGCTACATCATCTAAGTGTCATGTCATCTAAGTGCCACATCATCAATGTTCCAAAACACCATAAAGCTAAAATTTCATATTTTAAAGTTTCTTTTCTTTGTTTTGTTAGTTTCATTTCCTGATTCTAGTACTAATTAGCACCTAGTAATCACCTACTAGATTGTGAATTAGTTTTTGAATCCATTTTTGTCGTGTCTTCATTATTTTTTGCTTTTCCCATTTTTAATTCGGCGTAATTTTTTATTTCAAGTTCGTAAGTTGAATTTTCTGTTTTGTAACTTGAGTCAATCAAACAGGAATCTATTCTGGTTGCTAAGTAGAATTGACATCTTATTGACAACTGGAGTATAAGCAACTTTCAATATTTGCCGCTCTAAATGTGAGGATCACAAAAGTGAGTGTCTACGAGTATTGTTGAGGAACTTTTACTACTAATCTTGTTTGTTGTCTTTTTTTTTTTT
>NW_025865629.1:0-1143 GCF_002878395.1 Capsicum annuum
GTGTAGTGCGAGCCAATACATAGTGAGCATTCTTGATGCTCCTTCCCGTTCATAACTCAAGTCTGTGCCCTTACCGGGTTTACAATGCCAAATTAGTACCCAAATAAATCACAAATCATGAACACAAATCGAAAATAGGGAACATTATATTAATAGTAAAATGTTGTGTATAGATCATCAATACCAAACTTGAACCAAAGGTAGAGAACAATGTCATAATAGAAAAATGTCAAGATCGAACATCAATCTGACAAGTAACAAGATAACTGCAAGGAGCTTGACTGAAATTGAAACTGATAATTAAGATAAATGTAATAACGAACTAAGATTATAATTTCTGTTACACCCAATTAGTCATATATTCCCAGGTAAGGCGTTCAAGTCTATAAGCGATACAAGATTTTAGTCACTAAGCAAAGCGATATGGTTTAAAGTCAAATACTACCCCAAATTGGGTCACAAGGCTAGTTAAGTCTCAACAAACTAATTATAGGGTTTAAAGTCAAATACTACACCAACCGGAGTCACAAGGCTAGTTAAGGCTTAACAAACTGATTAAGTCATCCTAGAATTCACAACCTACGAAGAGGAGGAGGACAGTCTATTTTGATGCTAAAACTGTTGATATGAAAGATCATGAAAAAATACCATCGTCTACTTCAAGAAAAAATATGCCAATAGACCAAACACAAACTTCTGATTCAGAGCATGTTGATGCACCAAAGACAACTCCATCATCATCCAACAAGTCTGCTCATCAGGCCACTTTTGATGAAAATTGGGAGGAGATAAAGTCGGTCTTACAGTCTTATGTAACTTTATCCATATGGTAAACAGTATGTATAACCAAATTGTGAAAATATTAAGATGTTTATTGTCTTTTTATATGCAGGTTGTCCAAAAATTCAGCTTTCTTCAATAACTAATGGTTAAACAATAAGAAGACTCAAACAACAAAATGGATAAACAACACTGAACTCATGAACATGTTGAAACACAACAAACACATGAAAAGGTAAACTAAATTGATTTTACCTTATATAAGTAACAAATTTGTATTTCTATTTGGATTATATTTGTTTCTTTATCATTTTTTTGATTTATATTATATTTTAGAAAACTTATTGTATAAGGTTGATATAC
>NW_025865630.1:0-3097 GCF_002878395.1 Capsicum annuum
GGAAACAAGTTGATCTCTAAGTGTTGAAGTACTACCTCTCCACTCTAAGACGGGATTATTCGAGAACGAAAACTGGATAATTCTATTTCTGCAGTCAACTAAGGCATAGCAAAAATTAAGGAGTACTGACTGAGGACAGAGCTGGAACTGAAGATTTTAGGTAGAACTAAGAATGATTACCACCCTCTGACTTATGCTGGGTGAAGTTGAAGCTACTTGTTCTAGCTCTCTTGTTCTCCCTCTCATTTTCCTTATTCTTAGCCTCTTTTATCTGGTGAGCATGGACCATAAGCCTAGATATGTCCATCTCCTTAATCAACATTTTAGACCTACACTCCTTGATACCACATAAGGAGCGTATCTAGCTAATTGATTAAACTTGAGAGAATACTCTTGTACCGTTATGTTACCCTGCTTCAAATTTATAAATTCCAAAACCTTCACTTCCCATACCTCTAGTGGGAAAAAACTATCTAGAAAAGTAATAGCAAACTCCTCCCACTCTATGGGCCCTGCATCTGCAGCCCTCTCTACTTTCCACTATTTAAACCATGAGTGAGCCACATCCAGCAACTGATATGCAGCTAACTCGGCACTCTCACTAGCTATCACCCCTATAATATCTGTAACCTTCTACACCTGATCAATAAATTCTTGTGGTTCCTCATCTGACTTTGACCCAGTAAAAGATGGAGGGTTCATTCGGGTAAAGTACCAAATCCTGACTACAACAGTATTGGCCACTGGGTTGGCCGAAAGGAAAGTTAGGCGTTTATTCTGGGCTGCCAAAGAATGATCTAGGAATTTAGCATAGGAGACATATTCATCCAGGGGATCTGCCTGAACGGGCTGAGGTGCTGACTGATTTTCGGTTCTTCTTTTACTAGTCTTTTTGGGAGATATGTCTTATGAACGAAAAGAAGAGAACGGATTAGACTCAATGTTTAACTTGAGCTCATGCTCACTCGCATAACATAAATACTGAAGAAGGGAAACTTTTTCTAAAACATGTAATAGCCTCCTATCCATAAGTGTCGTGCGGTACACACCCATTCACAAGACTCTACAAGATTTAGCTTTCAGACTTCCTAGAACTCTGTTGAACCTTAGGCTCTGATACCAAGTTTTTCATGCCCCTAGTCTGTACCCCAGATCCTACACCTTGCTCAAAATACCAGGGGACCACAAGCTAACCCATGACTGGTACCTTCTATAATAACTGAATAATAATACTGTAATTATGCAGAAATTATGCAGAAACTTGCCATAAGGTTCAAAACTATAAATAAATACTGAGTATGGTACATTAATACTAAAACTAAATATCTGACAATAAACACTCAAGTCTAAAAAGCCTCTACTGTATGAACAAGGAGTTGATGGGACAAGTCCCCAACTAACTCTGACTACTAAAATAAACTGAGTACTGAAATACTAGAATAATAAATCTATCCTCGAACTGTGAGGACTTACCACTAAGTTTACTGTTGATGGATTGGGCTGTTAAGTATATCTGGAGCTCGTGCATCTGAATCTAGGATATAAGACATCATAGCGCAAAAGAACGTTATGCATCAGTACTTTGAATATATTGGTATGCTAAGTGAGGTAGGTTGAGATTCATGGGTTCATATGCATGAACAATACTAACTGAATAGCATGAGTATGAATGAATGAGAGTACATGTATGAATACGTAAATTGTAACATTGGTCATAATAACATTGGATACTAAGTTCTGAATTACTGATTAACTGATATCTAAGTTTGTTGATACTATATTACTGATAGTTGAATGACTGTATCTGAAAGTCCTGATTCTGGGGAACTGTGCTAAGTTCTGTACTGAACTTAATGACTGTATCTGACAGTCCTGATTCTGCAGAACTGAACTGAGTTCTATACTAAAATTGGGACTAAAACTGAGACTGTGGGAGGTAATCATCTTACCGATATGCCCTTTTTTGAATAGATTGGGGTCCAACCTATAACCCCAATTGGAAGGGTTCAGTATCATGCCATGGGTAAAGAAAACTGTGAGTTAACCCTCTTTGATAGGAAGCTCTTTCGTTAACCCTCACTGGAAGGAAAACATATATGAGATGTATCAACCCTAGTCTGGCAAGAAGATATCTCAACCTATGCTGGCTACATAGTTTGTAATGCATGGACTGCTACTAAGGGTCAAACCCTCTGCTGGCAAGAATACCATCTTCCCTGGGTTTTCTTAATGTTGAATCCTACTCCCAACTGAATAGAAACTGGACTAGTTTCTGAACCGTACTAGGCTGGACTGAACTATTGCTGATCGTACTGTCTAAATGGACTGAACTGAGTTCACTGAGTTCCGTTAAGTAATGGAGTACTACTGAATTCTATTAACTGCTGGAATACTACAGAGTTCTGTTGACTAGATGAATTTACTGAGGTCTAAACTGAATACTGAACTATAACTATGACTAATTATTGGAGCTATTATTCATGACATTATTGACGCAGTTCTATAACTACCATAGCTCTAGGTAACAGCTAAGTTTTTGGGTATTCAATACCCCCAGGACTCGATAGCATGAAAAAAATAAATCATAGCATAAACTTAAAAGGAATAACCATATGCACATGGTCATAACATATTCATAGAGACACTCTGTCAAACACTTGCATGATATAACTTGCACATAAGCTAACATGACATGATTTTGTTCCTTTTTCTTTGTTTACATGCGCAATTTATCAAACATTTCAAGAACATAATACATGCATATGTCACTAAACAACACATAGGCATCATAATTCAAATCCCCATTTATAATTTCAAGGGTTTAGCATGGATTCACATGATTCTATATATATATCAAATAACTCCTCATGAAACTTGTAACCAAACATGGATTAGAAACCCAATTAATCATTATAATCATGAATATAATCACACCCAACATGAAATTTATGAAAACAATACACTTGATATTTTAAAAGTAGTTTATTGATCTCTAAGGGTGGAAAGAACCCTTGGATGAACACTTGACATAACTTACTATTAAATTCTTGAAGATTGATGGAATGTTCTTGAGAGTTGATCTTGAAATTGATGTTCT
>NW_025865631.1:0-1177 GCF_002878395.1 Capsicum annuum
GCATCTTAGCTTATCTAAGATCTAGGGCAAAGAATCTATCAAGGAATACTGAAGCAAACTTCTCTCATTTAACTGACCCTGTATCGTCTACCCTCTCTAACTTTCACTGATTGAACTAAGCATGATCCATATCTTGCAATTAATATGTAGCTATCTTAGAACTCTTACTAGACGTAACCCCCATTGTGTCCGTAACCTTCTGTACTTGATCTAGGAATTCTTATGGGTCCTCATTTGTCTTAGACCTAAGAAAGGATGGAGGATTCATTCGGGTGAAGTCCCAAATCCTGGCTGCAGCTGAATGGGCCACTGGATTGGCCGGAACGACAGTTGGTCATTTATTCTGAGCAGCAACTGACTGAGCAAGAGTAGTTGTGAATACAGCCCTGAAATCCGTGTGAGAAATATGTTCATCCAAGGGATCTTCTTGGACAAGCTGGGTTCTTTTCTTAGGAGGCATGTTTTGAAATAAAGAGAAAAAATGGATTAGACTGAGAGTTAGATTGAGATTATGCTCACTGGAATGATATGAATACTGAAAGAAGGGAAATTGTTCCTAAAGCATCTTATAGCCTCCTACACATAAATATGGCGCGCAACACACCCATGTACAAGACTCTACTAGATGCGGCTTTCAGATTTCCTAGGATACTATTGAACCTTAGGCTCTGATACCAAGTTTGTAACGCCCCAAATCTGGTACCCGAAATGCTACACAATGCTTATGATCCTGAAGGACCACAAGCTAACCTATGACTGATATCTCTACCTGTATACTGCATAATATACTAAATAATACGGAAACATGAACTGAAAGGCCATAAGGTTCACATAACAAAAGTAAAACATAACATCTAAATGGGGTATGAAATACCCAAAATAACTGAAATAACTGTCTGAACTTAATAGTCTGGAAAGCCTCTAACTGATTAAACTATCTGAGTAAGGAGTTGATGGGACATGTTCCTAACTAACTCTAACTAATAAACTATTTACTGAGATAAATAGAAATAATCATGTCCTTGAAGGATGAGGACTCACTGCTAACTCTGACTGCTAATATCTGGAATCTACTAATACTTTGGAGCTCTTGTCTCTGAACCTATGGTATAAGACACCATAGCACAAATGCGTCAGTACTTTGAATGTAATGCTATACATGTGAGGTAGGCTGAAT
>NW_025865632.1:0-3274 GCF_002878395.1 Capsicum annuum
TTTAAATGCATGGTAAAAATAGATTCCCTTTCCCAACACTTATATACCTATATATATATGTATAGTTGTATGCATAATGAATGGTTTTACTTGGTTGTTTAAATGGTATTAATTCATCCTTATCCCCAGATACATCGGTCACTCACTATGTCACACCTCGTGTTTTTTCTTAGCTTAAAATTCGTCCCTAGAATTGTAAAGACTTGCTTTAAATATGAATACACTTTTATACATATGAAATTTTCAAGATTTTGACTTTCATTTCGTGGGAAATTGAATAAGCTTTCTATCGATATTAAATTCACCTAAATCTGACACCCGAGCAAAAAGTTAGAGCCGTTTTAGTAAGACAGTGCACCACCTGGTACTCCAGCGTGTCGCGGAGGCAGTCCAAATGGCATTTGTCATTTTCCAATGAGACAATGCGATACCACAGCGTCGCACTACTAGCCTTTTTTCCCAATTGTCACTTTCCAGTGTGAGTCGAGATCATGGCGTATTGTGCTAAAGGAAAAATTTGCAACCAGTGAGGCACCATGATGGCGCCGTGTCGCACCATTTGCCTTGTTCCCAATCATCAATTTTCAGTGACACGACGCGATAGCTCCACATCACGCTAGCGTACAAAATTGGGATTTTCAATCAGTTCTGAATTTTAATTTTGAGGGCACTAAGGTTTTTTTCCCTCACCCCCAGTCAACCTAAACACACAATCAAACCCTAAAAGAGCACAAATTGCTTATTAATTCACTATTTTATCAAGAAGCAAGTCATTCTCTCAAAGGGCAAAACCCTAGTTCAAGAAATCAATTTCAAGCTTAAGAAATCCTTCAAGAACTTCAAGAATCTCACAAATTAAGGTTTGTTAAATGTTGATTCATGGGTCCCTTTAACCCATGAAGTCCAAGAATCCTTTTGCAAAGTACAAAGATGATGTATTTATGATTTCTATGTTTAAATTAGATTGAATTCATGTTTATAATATTAGTTGGGTTCCAATCCATTCTTTAAATGCTAGTTTCATGAAATTAAATAGCATGTACAACAAATATGTGATTATCTTAATAGACCATTAAATTTATAAAGTGATTGATGCATCTATGATGTTGATTTGGTTTTCAATCCATGATTATAATAAGATTCATGAAAAACAGAATAGTATTTAGGGGAAATTATATGAATTACATGCTAAACCCTTGAATTTACAATTAAGTATTGTATTCATGATGTTTATGTGATGACCATTATCATGTGAAATACTCATGCTCCCCAAGTATTTGCTAAAATGCCTATGTGAAGTAGATAGAGGAATCACAACATAGCATTATGTGATACCATTCATGTAAAAGTTAATGCACTACAAGTGTTTGATGAAATGTCTTAATGAATGAATTATGACCAAGTAAACATTGTTATATTATTCAAGATTATGCTTTGCTTTACTTTTCATGCTATCGAGTCCTGGGGTATTTAATACCCAACAATTTAGATGTTTACTTAGAGCCAGTGCAAGTTACAGAATAGTATCAGTGATGTCACGATCAGTATTCTCAGTCTGTTACAGAACTTAGTCAATTAGAGAACTTAGGAAAACTCAAAAAACTCAGTCTCAGTCTAGTCTAGTTACTCAGTTCTGTGTCTTTCAGTTGGGAGTAAGATTTAGCACCGAGCGAGAGCAGGGATGATGGCTTCCCCGTTAGATAGGCAGAGGCATTAGTAGCAATCCCTGTACTCCAGAATTACGTAGCTAGCACAGGATGAGGAGTCACCCATCAGATTAGGTTTGACTATCTCCTAGGGGTCACCCGTCAAATTAGGCTTGGCTTCACCCAGGTGTCACCCGTCAGTTAGGCTTGGCATCCTGGTTTTCTAGTGTTAATACTCGTGGCATGGTATTAGTATCCTTCCAACTGGGATTATAGGTTGGACCCCTATCAGTTCAGATTTGGGGCATGTCGGTTAGATGATTACCTCCCACAGTTTCAGTTTTAGTTTCAGTCTTCAGTTCAGAACTCAGCTCAGTTTTATAGAATCGGGACTGTTAGATATAATCAGTCAGTATCATTTAATTAGTTTTCAGAATTCAATACTTAGCGTAAGAAAAGCTCAGTTACAGTTTATATATATATATATATATGTGCATAGATTGCATTCTCAGTATTTACAGTATTCTCATATTCTCCACATACTCTCATTTTTAGTTATTCTCATTTAGTCAGTTATATCCTCAAGCATATGAACCCTTGAATTCAGCCTTACCTCATTTAACATACTAGTACATTCTCATGTACTGATGCATACTTTTTTACGCTATGATGTTTCATATCATAGGTTTGGACGCTCAGGTTTCCAATCACGCATAGTAGGTTCAGGTTTAGCCATCAGCAGTAGATTTAGCAGTGATTTCTCATCATTCGAGGATATTATACTATTTAATATTTTTAGTAGATGTATTAGTTTAGTAGATAGAGTTAGTTGGGGGATTGTCCCATCAACTCCACTTTCAGAAAGATTTTGTTAGAGGCTTTTCAGACTAGTTTTCAGATAGTATTTAGTTTTTATCAGATGTTGTTATTTATAAGTATTTCAAATATTTTGAACCTTATGGAATATGGCCCATTTTCCACATTAATTACAGTATTATTTTTCAGTGCTCACAACAAATATCATTCATGGTTTAGCTTGTGGTCTTACGGGGTCGTAAGTACCGTGTGATAACTAGGGGGTAGTATCGGATAGTTACATACTAACCTGTCTATTGGAGGATGTATACTCAAGCTATGTAGGAAGTACCCATTCTATACCTCGTGTCTAGAAAACGAATTCGATATCAGCATTTGAATTGAAGTGGTGATATGGACATTCTAAGACATTTTGTTTTTATTTTGGACATTGTTTTGGCCATGGTTGGGGGCATGTCTCAAATGAGTATTTATATTATTTGGATAGAGGCTTTGTGGTACTTCGGGGGGTTTGTACGGGCAGGATCGGTATTGGTGTCTTCCTTGGCATTGGAATCTAGGAGATGGCATCATCGAACATAATTTCTCACTTTTCCATCATATTATATTTTGGGATTGATTATCATGTTATGTTTTAATATTCTTTTTTGTTTGGTATTGTATGGATGGTTGGGTTTAGTATGGTTAGACTCGGTTGGGTCGGTCATAGTCGTGATCCTATCATAAAGTCTTGATGTGAACAATAACACTATCTTGTTATATGTTTAAAATTCAGCTCATCTGAGGCTGTAAAATATGGTTGGGTTGGGTTA
>NW_025865633.1:0-8960 GCF_002878395.1 Capsicum annuum
AATGAACTCTATCCACTTAGCATGCCTCTTATTAATCTTATTTTGGACCCTAATATGCTTCAAATCCTCATGATCGATTCTAATCACCAATTTATGCCACAAATAATTTTGTCAATTTGCTAAAGCTCTCACTAGGGCATAGAATTGTTTGTCAAAGGTAGAATATTGCAATGGAGTTCCTCTTAGTTTCTCACTAAAGTAAGCTATGGATATTTTGTCTTACATTAAGACCGCTCCAATTCCTAATCCACTAGAATCACACTCAATTTTAAACATCTTCTCAAAGTTGAAACGTTGAAGTAATGGAGTGGAACTTGTTAGGTTTAATTGGTGTGAATGAAAAATGGAGGAAAAAATCTTGGAGGAAAAGTGTACTCATTTAAGGAAAGTACACTTCTCCCACTTTGGAGGGAGAAAGCAACTTTAATGTACTTTTATTGAGTATCACTCCTTCAAGTAGATAGTGAGGCAAGAATCAAGAGGTGGCTCGCACCGTCATCGTCGTCGCTCACTTGGCTCACATTTGGATTTGGCAAATAATCGATCAATGAGATTAATTTCTTAGACAAAGTTTATTTAAAACATGGATAAACAAGTGATCCAAAAAATTCAAGGAAAAATAAAAATATTTTTTTCCTACATAGAAATGCATGCAGAAATGTACCTTAAAAGGGACACAACCCTTCGAAGAAAAGACACACTATTTTAGGAAAGGGGTGACTGTTCGGTTGGATGTGACTGTTCAAAAAAGACATGTTGTTTTGAAATGGACAAACATGATTGTTCCAAACGGAGACACCCATCCATGAACCATTACTTTCCTTTCGAAGGGACATTTGATGGACATTTGATGGCTATAAATACCTAAACTTTTTTTTTCAAGTAGTACAAAAATTTCTACATTAGAAATACTCATCTACTTCTAGAAAACTCTGTGTGATCTACTGTTGAGTTTGTTTGAAGAATCAGAAGGTTTGAGGTACCGCTGCATTCTAATTGTAAACCATTTTATCCTAAGAAGAAAAATTTCACAACCTCGGGTACTTGAGGGAAATTAATTCCTTAAGAACACTCCATGAAATCGAAGGACTTGGTTCTCTTTCTTCTTCATTTTATTTCTTTAAATAACATAATTCTTTGATAGTTCTTGAAGAACATGTGTTAAAGGTGTTAAACACTTCATAGGTGTTCTTGATATAGTCTTGAAGTTGTGTTGAAGTGTTTGTGCAAACACATAATTTGTGTACCCGAAAACAACAATCTTAAGGAATTAAATTTGAAATTTGTGTTATTTGATTTTTGAAGATTAAAGATTTATGCTTTATACTCTATTTGAACTTAACAAGTGATTTGAAGAAATAAAAATTCATCACAAGCTAAAGGTCATTCAGTCAACGATTGGAAGACATAATAACTTTATTGTTAAACTAGAAATAAGTCATGTTTGAAGTTGCTATAAACTTATAATTAGTATTTTGATATACTAAAGTTGACTGACTTTTTGTGACAGGAAAAGATAACTACTGATGGTCATATAACCAAAGGTGTGGCAAGTATGGTAGCAACTAATGTTTTTACAACTAGTCGCACAACTACGCCACCCACTATGGCATTAGCAAAAAAGCCCAAAAAATTTCCTGGAATAGATTTTAAGTGGTGGCAAGAGAAGATGTTCTTCTATCTGACAACCTTGTGTCTTCAAAGATTTATATATGAAGATGCTCCAAAATTTCTTAAAGAAATTTTGAACAAGGAGCGGTTCATTGTAGTAAATGCATGGAAACATTCTGATTTTCTATGTAGAAATTATATCCTAAGTGGCCTCCAAGATGATTTATACAACATTTATAGCGGAATGAAAACATCAAACGAGTTGTGGAATCCCTGAAAAAAATGTATGACTGAGGATGCTGAAACTAAGAAGTTCTTTGTTATAAGATTCCTTGAATACAAAATGATTGACAGTAAGACTGTAGTGTCTCAAGTACAGGAATTGTAAGTTATCATCCATGATCTCCTTGCTGAAGCTATGAACATAGTGAATACCTTATTTGAACATATTAAAAATATTCTTAATGATCACATGAACTTTATTGTTGGTTTGGTTGTGAACGAGGCCTTTTAAGTTGTTGCAATAATAGAGAAGTTGTCACTTTTGTGTAAGGACTTCAAAAATTATTTGAAGAATAAATGAAACGAGATAACAATCGAAAACCTCATTGTGAGGTTATTGTGCATTGAGGAAGTCAACAAAGCCATAGAGAAGAGGTCCAAAGAAAATTCTGCAATGAGTGGAGCTAACATTGTAGAATACGACCCCAATAACTAAAAGAAGTAGAAGAAAGCTGGACTGCAAAGCAATCAGCCTAAGAAGGAATTCAAGGAGAAATAATTTAATTATGCAAGGTTGGCCACAAGTTAACAGATTATTATTCCCTAAAGAAAGGCAAAAACAAGGACCAAACGAATATGGCTAAATCCAAGAATGAAATAGACGATATATGTGCCATGCTTTCTCAATGTAACTTGGTGGGAAATCCTCGAGAATGGTGGATAAATTCAGGTGCCACCCGCCATATTTGTGCCAACAAAGAGTAGTTTACTACTTTTACTCTATCTTAAGTAGAAGAGAAAATCTATATGGCAAACTCTGCAATTGAAAAAGTTAAAGAACAGGAAAAATCTGCTTAAAAATGACGTCAGGCAAAGTGTTGACTCTCAACAATGTCCTTTATGTACCGAAGTTAATAAATAACTAAATTTCTATATCACTTCTTGAAAAAAATAGATTCAAATGTATATTTTCTCAGGCAAGATTGTACTTAGAAAAGGATAAGTATACATAAGAAAAGGCTACTCATTGAGTGCCTATTTAATGATAGTTGAAATCAATAAAATTTATATTTCTTCTTACTTTCTTGAGTCTAATGTACTATGACATGAACGATTAGGACATGTCAATCACAAAACTTTGCAAAAATCGATTAACATAGAAGTTTTGCTAAACTTTGAGTGCAATAAATCAAAATATCAAACGTGTGTGGAATCAAAGTATGCTAAGCATCCATATAAGTCCATTGAAGGGAATTTAAATCCCTTAGACTTAATCCACACTGACATTTACGATATAAAGTCAACACCATCTCATAATGGGAAAAAGTATTTTATAACTTTTATTGACAATTGCACTAGGTACTGTTATGTCTATTTGCTAAACAGTAAGGATGAAACAATAGATGTGTTTAGGCAATATAAAACAGAAGTTGAAAAATTAGTTAGAGAAAAAGATCAAAATGATAAAAAGTGATAGGGACGGAGAATATGAATCTCCCTTTGCAGAAATTTGTGTAGAAAATAAAATTGTCCATCAAACTATAGCCCCGTATTTACCTCAATCTAATAGAATTGCAGAAAGAAAAAATTGAACCTTAAAGATAATGATAAATGCTTTACGTATAAGTTCAGGTTTTACCATAAAACTTGTGGGGGGAAGCTATCCTTACAGCTAACCGAATACTCAATAGAGTGCCCCACAGTAAGACACTATTAATTTCATATGAAAAATAGAAAGAAATAAAATCCAACTTGAAATATTTCAAAGTGGGGGAGTGTCTAGTGAAAGTCCAAGTTCCTATGCCTAAAAGGGTGAAAATAAGACCTAATACAGTGGATTGTGTGTTTATAGGAATTGCTAAAAGTAGTAAAGCATGTTGGTTTTTGGTTCATAAATCTAAAAATCTAGATATCAATGAAAATACGGTAATTAAATCAGATAATGCTAAGTTCTTTGAACACATTAATCCATATAAAACTAGACATGAACAGTCTAGTAGAGGGTCTAAATAACCTTGAGATGAACCAAGCAAGGATGTAAATAATGATGAGAATCTAAGGCGTATTACACATCAAAGAACATCAACTTCATTTGGATTAGAGTTTGTAACATTTCTCTAAGAAAATGAGCGTCAAACATTTAAAAAAGTGATGTCATCTTCCAACTTATCCTTTTGGAAAGAGGTAGTCAATAGTGAGATTGATTCAATCTTGAACAACCATTCTTAGGAGTTGGTTGATCTTCCTCCAGGAAATAAACCTTTAGGTTCTAAATGAATCTTCAAAAGGAAAATAAAAGTGGATGATACTATTGATACAAGGTAAGACTTGTAGTAAAAGGCTTCAAATAGAAGGAAGGCTTTGATTACTTTGATACATACTCTCTTGTAACAAGGATAACGTTAATTCGGAAGTTAAGTACCTTGGAAGCTGTATACGGTCTTGAAATTCATCAAATAGATGTGAAAACAACATTCATAGATAGAGTATTAGAGAAACAAATTTACATGGAAAACCCCGAGGGTTTTATGGTTCCTGGTAAAGAAAAAAAGGTGCGTAAACTTGTTAAGTCACTTTATGGACTAAACAAGCACCTAAACAGTGACATGCAAAGTTTGGCCAAACCATGTTGGAAAATGGGTTTAAGATAAATGAATATGATAAATGTGTTTACATTAAAGACACTACAAATCACAAGGTCATTGTTTGTTTGTATGTGGATGATATGTTGATCATCAATAGAGACATTTCTGACATAAATTCTACAAAATGAATGCTTGAGAGAAAGTTTGATAAAAAAGACCTGAGAGTTGCGGATGTGATCTTAGGAATAAGAATCCATAAGACTCCACACGGGTTGGAATTGTCACACTCTCATTATATTGAAAAGGTACTTGACAAATTCAAGTATTTAGAATTTTATATTGCCAAGACTTCTTTGGATGTGAGCTTTGCACTTCCAAAGAATGAAGGTGAAAGTGACTCACACTTGGACTACGCAAAAGGTTGGGATTTTTAATGTATATCATGAAAACATAGAACCAGCTTGACTTGAAAAGATAGCTATTGAGTTGGCCTAGACACTGTTGGAACTTTGGGTGCATGCTATCCCTCACAAATGGGAGTGATTTTTGTAAAAAATACATAATTAGGGTTTTGGAATCCATCCTTATTAGGCTTTGATTATTTTCCACACGGTTGTGTGCTTCTAAGAAGTTAGCATTTGAGAATCTTACCTAATAATTCCTTCCTTATTACGATTGAGCAGTTGTTTATATTTTTTTTTAAAATAAAAAACCTGCTTCTAACGGCTACAATGGTAAGCCCGAATCAAGTAATTAAAGCCTTTTTAAGGGGTGTTCCCGACGAAGAAGATGCAGCTCTTCGGATTTTATCAATGAATTTATTAATTTGACTACTGGAACTTACATTATAACGAAAATTTATTTTAGTTGAATTAATGGTAACTTTGTCTATATGTATCCCACTTTATGGGAATATACGGGTTATGTTGTTATTGTTGATAACTTTGCCTGTACTTGATATAGATCTAGATAGACACTATGTAGATATGTTGGTGGATGTTGCTTCTCTGTATTCACATTCCTAGAAGGGTTTAAGAATTTTTTAAGTCATTGTTGTTTTTCTTTCATGAATACTGGGTGTTCAAGTTTAAGATGTTGATTTTGCTAGCTAATTTTTGTGTTAATGAGATTTTAAACGTTATTGCTTGTGGGAGTCTCCTTTATAAAATATTTTTGTTTATAGAGCCTGGTTTAATGTTAATGTCTAATAATCAGCGCAAACTTATTATTGTTTTTGAATGTTAATACTCCGATCGTTTCAATCTGTTTGTGTGATTTTGACTTGACACAAAATTTAAGAAAGTAAACAAAAAAACTTTTGAATCTTGTCTTTTTTCAGTCTCCCATTTCCACCTAACCTCATTCCAGTTCTATAAGGTTTGGATACTGAGATGGTTGATAACGCCGATGACGGAGTGAAGTATATTACTAAGACGGATTCTTCTGTTTCCGTACTTGTAGATAAGGATACATGTAATCAGGAGCTTGCTATTAAATTGGAGGATGAAGTGTATCTTGAAGCAAAAAATGGGGATGTCGCTCGTATATCTGAATCCATGGCAAAGGACGAGTAGAACTTGATAAAAGCACATGCAAAGGAGAAAGAAGTAAATGATTCCAAGGAGGCTCCCAACTTGAATGACCTTCAATATAGTTAGTTGGACAAGATTTTTGCACGGACGCAGTATTACTCAGAGTTTCTGCTGGAGAAGATAGATAACATCACACTGAGTGGAATGAAAGATGAAGAGAAAGGCAGTGAAAACAAAAAGAAGGGTCATGGTAGAAGAAGAAAGGTCATGTCAGGAAAAGAAGGGCGACCACAAGTTATAAAAATAAAAAGGCCAAGAGAGGTATTTCTGTCATGCTTTCAATATCTAATGAAGGTGTTTCTATTGAGGATTCAACCCTCACTGAGAAGGAGAGAGCTGACAAGGAGCTGGCTGAACTTCTGACTGGTGGAACGTTGAAGTCTTATCTACTGAAAGGTGTCAAGTTGTTGATTTCATTATCGATAAATGGGTTGAATGGGATTCTAGCAGATCAAATGGGACTTTGAAAGACCATTCAAACTATTTCTTTTCTGGCACATTTAAAGGGAAATGGCTTGGATGGGCCTTATTTGGTCATTGATCTCCTGTCAACTCTTTCAAATTGGGTGAATGATATAGAAAGGTTTGTCCCATCCATTAATGCAATCATATACCATGGAGACAGTAAGGAGGAAGCATATGCCAAGGAACATAGGTCTAAAATTTCCTATTGTAGTTACTTTAAATGAGATTGCAATGATTGATACAAAGAATTTCTTGAGGAATTATAATTGGAAGTATTAGTGATTGATGAGGGACAGGGGTTTAAAAACTTAAAGTGTACACTGCTCAAGGAACTCAAGTTGTTGCAGATTGAAAACAAACTACTATTAACTGGAACCTCTGCAGAACAACTTAGTTGAGTTGTGGTCATTGTTAAATTTCACCTTACCGTATATCTTTTCATCCCTAGAAGAATTTGAGTCATGGTTTGATCTAGCTGTGAGGTGCTGCAATGACGCCCAAAAGGAAGAAAGGGAGGGCACGAGTTGTCGCAAAACTTCATGGAATTTTACTTCCTTTTCTCCTTCGGCAATTCAAAGTAGTTGTTGAGCAAATGGTTTCAAAAAAAAAAATAATTTTATATGCTACCATGCGTGAGCGCCAAATGAAGTTCCAGGACTATCTAATTAACAGGACGTTAGAGGGTTATTTGACTGAGAATGTGTTCGTTGGGAGTCATTTTAAAGGAAAGCTCAATAATTTGATGATTCAACTTTGCAAAAATTGCAATTATTCTAACCTCGTGGAGTCAGCATATGATGGTTCTTTTCATTTATACTTATAGAACTAATAGTTGCACAATGTAGCAACTTTCGTGAACTGGAAAGGCTTTTGTGAGAATTTCTTGCTCCCAAACACAATGATCTGGTATTTTCTCAATGGACTAAAGTACTGGATATAATGGATTACCATTTTAGTGAAAAGGGTTTTTATGTTCATAGAATTGATGGCCATGTGAATTGGATGAAAGAAAAAGACAGATCAAGGACTTCGATGATGTTAACGGTGAGTTCAGGATATATTTCCTGAGCACTAGGGCTGTTGACCATGACATTAATCTTACCGCTGCAGACACCTGCATTTTATATGACAATTGACTGGAATCCGCAAATGGATCTACAGGCTATGGATCGGTGTCATAGAATAGGTCACACAAAAATTGTTCATGTTTACAGGCTTTCAACTGCTCTCTCTGCAGAGGGTCGAATGCTGAAAAGAGCTTTTACCAAGTCGAAGCTTGAGCATGTGGTGATTGGAAAAGGATATTTTAAGCAAGAAAGAAGTAAAAACTGCTACAGATACTATGGAGGAACAGGACTTGATAGGGCTTTTGAGAGATAATGATGACAAAGAGGACAAGTTGATGCAGACAAGTATTACTGATAAGGATCTGTAGAGGATGCTCCAAGTAAAGATGTAAGCGCTGGATCAAGTGTATATTTCCTTCCACTTAAAGGACCCGGTTAGGAAGTTGTTATTCCAACAGCAAGCGGAGGCATGCTTTCTACTCTCAATAGCTGATAAGGGACTCATAGGTATGGTTCATTTGCAGAATTTAGATGTTTTTGGGAGCTAAGCAAGTGAGAAAAGAAACAAGCGCGGCAAAAATAAGAGAGTCACTTGAGTATAAGGACTGTAAGATGGAAGCAGGTATTTACTTTGTAATAATAAAATTCAAGTTGTGACATATCGATTTTGCCTACCATCAAATATCTAACATAAAATGTACCAAATTCCTTCAATCTTATAAGTAAAGAGTTGTAAAACAAAAGATATTCTTTTTTAAACCGTCTAAAAAAAATAAGACAAACAAACTGAAATTGAGGAAGTAATGTTTTATCAGTTTCATATAAGAAAAGATTAACTATATGAAAAAACATTTGGTTGGAGGTTTTTTTTTTTTGTACTATTCTTTAATGGAAACCTTACATAGTGAAAACTCATTTGTAGTTCAGAATTAGATTTTGTTTTTCTTCCCGTTTAACTCGTAATGATTGAATTCTTTGTTTTGGTCCAATATTAATAGAAATGAAGCTACATTACTATTTTACAATCATACAAAGGAGTCATCATGTTTAACCTGCAGAATCATAATATTAAGTTTTCTTAGTATTGACTACCAAGTGCAAGTTACTATAGCTATACAACTAATGCTGATAGTGGGTCTATTTTTTCTCTTTGTGAAAAAGCTAAATCTATTGTTGACGACTTTCAATTTTACTCCACGGTGACATAAAAATATAAGATAATTAAGGCATTCGGAGAGCATTATACTTGCATCATTAACCTTTAACATCATATTGATCACATGTAGTAGGCTGAAAAGTTTGTACTTTGTACTAAAGCAATTGTGATCAAAGATAGATATACATCCAGACACAAATCAAGGGCTTGCAATCAATTTTGTTATTGTCTTCATATCGACATAGAGGGAAGAATAATGATT
>NW_025865634.1:0-16751 GCF_002878395.1 Capsicum annuum
AAAAAAAAAAAGAGCAGTGTGTTGTCGCAACCATCTTTATATCAAATCATGTAGTTTGTAATAATTTATTACCCCCCCTCCCCCGTGTTTAAAAAAGAATGACATACTTTAACTTGGCACAAAGTTTAAGAAAATAAAGAAGACTTTTGAATCTTGTGGCCTTAAATTAAAGTAGTGTCAAATGTACCAAAATGCTCTTTAATCTTGTGGTCATAAACATGTCATGTGGAAAGTTGAAATTAAAGTATTGCCAAAAAACAAAAAGGGTCATTCTTTTTTAAATGGACTAAAAAAAAAGTAAGTCATTCTTTTTGAAACGAAGAGAGTACGTAATTTATTACGTTTTACAAACAGTATTTGTACTTTGTAATAAATTATTACAAACTACACATGCCCATGTCCTATCAACTTTACTTTTCCTCTTTTAAATCTCCAACCCCACCCCACGCAGCTAATCGTCCCACCCCACCCCAATCCCTTACCTTATTTTAAATGTAACTTTTTACTACGTTTTTGTAAAATGAAATTTTTAATTACACATTCTTAATTTTTTTTATTTATAAAAAGTAATTTTTTAATACTATTTAAAATAAGGTAAGGAGTTAGGGTGGGGTGAGACGGTTAACTGCGTGGGGTAGAGTGGGGGTTACATTTAAAAGAGGGAAAGTAAAGTTGATGGGACATGAGTTAGTGTAGTTTGTAATAATTTATTACAAAGTACATACACTGTTTATAAAACGTAATAAATTATTATATTTTACAAATACTGTTTGTAAAATGTAATAAATTATTACAAACCACATGATTTAACATAAAGATGGATGTGATAACAAATTGCTCTTTTTTTTGATTTTTTGTGAAAAACGTATTAAATTATTACGTTTTACAAACAGTGTTTACTATTCATTTCCGTCAGTTGACCGTTCAAAAAAATCTAAAACGTAATAATTTATTACGTTTAGCCTATTTTGATAACTTATTAAATAAGTGGTCTATTTTGATCATTTTTTTTATTTCATGGCTTATTTTGATTCTGAGTTCTAATAGATACACATATAATACCATGGATAAGATCCTATATCGTACAAGCTATTACATACCATTACAAAGATCTTTTTTTACTTTATTTGAAAAAATTGAAGTTGGAGTTAGAGATGAAGTTATGTTTAGTTATAGACTTATAGCTTTTGAAATTAATATTTAATTATTTGAATATACTTTTCTTAAAAAATAAGAATGAAGTATGATTTAAATGGGTTGGTTTACAAAAACAAAAATTTAAGGTAAAATTTGGAAAAAAAATATAGTGAAAGTAACAACGAAAAAACTAAGTAGGCGTTTTGCAATGAAAATAAAAAATATATCAATTTATTTAAATTTTTTAACGTTGAAAATAGAGTTGGAGTTGTATTTGACCATAATATTTTGGAGTTAATATTTAGAATTCAAATGCATTTTTTTAAAAAAACAATATAAAAAGTGAAAATAATTTTCTTTAAAAAAACATAGGATTTTATGAAAATGAGGTTAGTTTATGAAAATAAAAAAATTAGAATTCTTTTAAAAAATAAATTAAAAGGTGCAAAAAGTAAAATAAAAACTAGTGAAAACACCTATTGAGGTGTTTTTCAAATTCTCAAATACAACTTCAGATTATATTCAATTTATTTATGACCAAACATATATTTTAGAATAAAGTGAAAATGTATTTCAAAATATAGTGAATATTATCAATGACCAAACGAAAAACGGAGATTTTGAATGTCTTTCAAATCTAATCAACCGCTGATTTTCAAATTTTTAAAGTAATAATTTTCTTTAGACCTACGATATTAAGCTTCCCCTGGCCACATAAATTCTGATGGAGACGGCATTCAGTACTTCCGTAAATTCTATAGTAACACCATAAGTATGGTGTGGAAGCATTGGCGTATCGTAGCATCTTCCTTATTAGTGGCGTAACTCAGCACCTTCTTTTCACGTGTCTAAACTATTTCAATTGCTCTCGTTTCCCTTATCTTGTCTGCCACTATTTTTACTCCCTCCTTGTTGTTGGGTTCGAAATCGAGAGAGCATCATGCAGAAGCTATTAGTTGCAAACCATTGTAGTAACAATTCAGAAGACACATAAAATAATACTAAAAAAATTTAATATTATTATCTTATTTAGCTAATTGGCCTACATATAAAATATAATACTAAAAAATATAAAAACATGTTGGGAGAAATCTCTCCTTAAACAAACCTCTTAAATGACTACATTACGGATGCTATTGTGTTCTGGTATGAGAAGGGTGGTCTTCTATTTATAGAGTTCCAAAACTTTTCCAACAAGAAAGAGGTTTGTCAAATATGAAAAAATTTTATATATTTTTTTTAGAAAAAGTAAAAGTAATTATGGTATTACTTTTATTTTTCTTTCAAGAATAGTATAACTTAATTTTGGTAAAAAAGTCAGGTCAAAAACCCTATCAAATCTCCCCCCCCTACCTTTGGCTTGATTTTCAGGCAAAGTAATTTTGATTTTCTTTCTTCACACGATCTTCATATATCACTGCTGCTTATCATGATTAAAAATTGATATTGGTTAAAAATTGAAGCCCTATACATTAAAAATAAAAGCACAGGTTGATATTATTAAAGGCTCCTGTTATAAATAAATAAGGTTGAAAGTGGAGCCTTGTGCATTGAAAGTGAGCACAGATAAAGAGTGGAGCTCATGCGTTAAAAATAAATGCACGAGTTGAAAGGAGCCTAAGCATTGCAAGTAAGCAGGGGTTAAAAATGGAGACCATAAACATGAGTTAAAAATTTATTTGGTTTTAAAGATGGTTTAGCAGCAAGATTGTTGAAAATTTATTTTAAATTTTTCTCAACATGTAGCTAGACAAAGATTTTCAGTATCATCAAATTGGTTGCAACTTTGATAACTAAAAAAATTTAATATTATTATATTATTTGACCAATTGGCCTGCATATAAAATCTAATATTCAAAAACATAAAAACATACTGGGAGAAATCCCCCCTAGACAAAACTCTTAAATGACTATATTGTGGATGTTATTGTGTTCTGGTATGAGAATGAGGGTTTTCTATTTATAGAGTTCTAAAACCTTTCCTCCAAGAAAGAGGTTTACCAAATATGGAAAGATTTATATTTTTCTTTGTAGGAAAAGTAATGAAGACACGTAATTTTGTCCCTCCCGAGAGTGTATTTTTATTCATTATTTCTCGATTTCAGTTCGGGTCGACGAAAATCAGAATAAGAGGGTTATACTGAGTTGGTGTTCATTCTTTATTGAAGTTGTCCGCTTGAGGATTTTGATTTGGGCTAGCTCGAGGTTCCGAATCGATAAAACTCCCCTGTTTAATTAAAAACTATTCGTCAAATCGAGGTCCAATTCTATTCTCTCTCTTTTATTTTGTTGTTTGTCATATTGGATGCATTGAATTGAACACAATGTGTTGATTGATTTGTGATGATGTGAATCATTGTTTGTTTTGATTCGGTGTTTGATTTCCTTGATTATGGATTGATTAAGGGTTATGTGATGAAATGATATCTCATTCAGGATTAAAATTGATTATTTGAGGCGGAAATTGAAAATCGACAAAGGTGAATATTGGTTATTCTGATGCGTTGATGATTGTTTAAATCGGAGTAAGTATTGATGTTTGTTAAACGTAATAATATCATGATGGGTTGAAATTGGTAAGCAAACAATAGGCTGGGTAGGAAAATTTAGGAATTGTGAACTGTTGGAGAATTTGAAATGCTTGTAGAATGGTTTGTCTTTCTTGCATGTGGAAAACGTATTCATTTAATCGGGGAATATCTCGAGGATCATTGTATTTATTCACCGGGGAATGACCCGATGTATTATGTTGGCGGAAGATGATCGTGATGAAGGACCGAGGCATCGGGTAGAGCATAGTCCAGGGATAGTATAGGTTAGTGTAGATTTATTTAAGTATTTTTATTTTGGTTTGTAATAAATTAGACTGGACACTATTTTTTCGTTTTATTTGTTTGATTGTTTGTTTTCTTATTGTGTGTTTTGTTTGGTTTATACATTTTGTAGCGCCAGACTAGCCGATATACTCCACGAAGTGATTGTGGTCGAACCTCGGAACCGGAAGATGCCTAACACTTTATCCCCGGTCAATGGAATTCCTTAACTGGAATCTCTGTTCGCAAACTAGTTTTAAAAGAGTCAAAATAGTTTTGAAAAGGATTTCCAAAGGTGACTTGGCACACCGAGTTTATGTCAAGTGACGACTCTGAATTTGAGTATGAAAAAATAATCCTTTTTTAAAATAAATTTTCATCTTTTGTCACTTAATAATAAAAATTCTTTTAACTTTAAAACATATTCTTTTTGGGTAAAAAAGGGTGTTGATAGCTCTGACGACTCTGCTGGGTATTTTTCAGAATTCAAGCTTATTTTTTGGAGTTGTATCGGCTTAGTTTGACATTATAGGTATATACACAATTTGTTTATGTTATGCTTATTTTGTTATTATTTTATTATTGTTGGATGCATATGTGCTACGTGTTTACAGTTTTCTCTTATGTGTTACCGCTTTATATCTGGCATCATATGCATTACCCCGAGTCAATTGATTTTGCAACAAGTCCCGAAGTACACGTCGTGTACAGAACTCTAGTTGAGTCACCCTTATTTTAGGAGGGAGAGCCGTTGGATGTATGGAGTAGGTGAAAAGTAATCGCAGTCACTATCAATCATATGCGCCCCCGAACAACCTTTTTAGTAAACCCCAGCCTAGGTTAACCTTTAGGTCATACTTATCTGCATCATATTGATATCTAGCGGGACCCACTTGGTCCTTTGTAGAAGACTCACCCCTAAAGCATCCTTATGTGTTAATTGTTGCATCTTTGAGGATAACAAGGTCATTTGACGGATTGATTTGGGGATAGCATGTGTTAGAATTAAAGGAGTGTCTTTAAGCCAAAAAAAGAAAAGAAAAAAAAGAGTTTCGTAGTTTTTTTTAGTGGTCTTTATGGCTTTTGTTTTTCACAATTCATAAATTCAAAAAGATTTTTTGTCTTTTGCACTCATTTACTCAAAAAACAAAACATCAAAAAGATTTTGCCTTTGTTATCTTTAGCAAGTATTTTTAATTCGAAAATTTCTAAGATTTTTTTTAATAGAAGCTTTTTATAAAGATAATTCAAAAAGATGATAAAATTTTTGTACATTTCATATAACAAAAATACCAAAAAGATTTTTTCTTCAGAGTTATTGGTGTCATTTTTACGTGAAGTGCCAAATTAAAAAACCAAAAAAAGATTTTAGTGACATTTTCTATCGTCCTTCTTTGGTCATGTCTCTCAAGTCAAGGTTCAGTTTGTTGTTTAATCCTTAATTGTCCAATCTGGACGAACTACACACACCTGATTCTTCTCTCTCAGAAGTGAGATACGTAGGCAGCCCTTCTAGGGTTCGGTGGTCTTATCTAAAAAATTCAAAAAGATTTTCTTCATTCTTTATTAGAGTAGGTGTCATATATATATAAATATATATCTAAAAGAAAACCACAAAAATATTTTCCTTTAATAGTTTCAAGTTTCATTTTCGTATGAAATTCAAAATTGAATACCTAAAAAGATTTTTCTTTGGTAATCATAGGTTTCATTTTGTATAGGAATCTGAAAAATTCAAAAAGATTTTCTTTACTCTTCATTTAGAGTAGGTATCATATACATCTCCGAAAGAAAACAACAAAAAGATTTTTCTTTAATAGTTTCAAGTTCTATTTTCGTATGAAATTCAAAATTAAAAACCCAGAAAGATTTTTCTTTGATAATCATAAGTTTCATTTTGTATAGAAAGCTAAAAAATTTAAAAAGATTTTCGTCAATTCTTTTGACAATTTGTTATTTTCTTTTATTTTTAAAGTTTCAAGAAAAAGAAAAAGAAAAAGAAAAAGAAAGAGAGTTGATCGGTTGTTTTGTGGCCAAACTTCACGAACTACGCACACCCGATTCTCCTCTCTTGAGAGTGAGATACGTAGGTGCCCTTCTTGGGTTTGGTGATCTTTTAAAAAAAAATAAAAAGGTTTTGAGAAAGTGTTCAACTCTAACACGTTTGTTATTTCTTATTCAGTTAATTTAAGGTGGTTGGTTTGTGGTATTCTAGCTATTCCTCCACGTCACACCAAATCCAAGGAAGGGTTAGTTGTGTTTAGCAAAGATATAGAGAGTGACATCATGGATCAAACAAAGAGTCAGGAAACTAAGAGTTTAAAGCAAGAGATTAGGAGATTAAGACAAAAAATGACGGAAATGTACCGGGCTTGGGCCAGTGGGTTGACCCCTTTCTCATTTACCGCTATTGATCCTACAAATACCTTGAGTTTTTCACCAAAATCATAAAATCAGTTTCCTACTATTGTTGATGAACTGTAATATGACTCAGAATTCATTCCAAGCCAAAAGCATCCCAATACTTTCACCACTCTTTCTCTAGCTCCTCAGCATAAGCCTACTACATTCACAACACCACATGTCGTCTGTGATTTTGTTGCTCAATCCTGTGCTGATACATCCATATTGGCTAGCCGCCCAACGGTTGTGCTTTCCCATGATGCTAGTGGACCCATGTTCAATACTCTTGGTGATTATCATTATACTCCTGAGCCTACTTTTAAGTTAACTGGACCACCAAAATTTCTTAACAAGAAGCCTAGCATGCCTGAAGAGTCAGATAATATGGTTGGAAAAATGAAGAGTGTAGAAAATGCTATGAAAAGTTCCCTAGGACTAGTGGGTAAAAAAGATGTTTCATATAAAAATCGAGGCATGTCTTTAAGTGTTAACCTTCCTCCAAGCCTTGAGATATCGAAATTTAAGGAGCGAGATGGACATGAGGAATCTGTGAAACATTTGGGACAGTATTATAATCAATTAAAGAAAACTGGAGGGAAGAAGAATGAAGAAGATGCAACTGCTATTGTAGCTGGTAAACAAGCACGTCCAAGAAGACCACGTAGTCATTATCCTCAGTCTCAAACCCAAGTTCATTTCCAAGCTCCATATAATCACTCCCAAAATCTATTATGCCCCATCTCCCAACCTCCATATCTAGTATACTGCGCACAACCATATGTTCAACTCTCTTCTTACTCACAATGGCGTGCACCAACGCCTCAGAGTCACCCTCCAACTCTACAAACATACCAAAGCCCTTCTAGGCTCGATTTTTGATCCAAGCCAAACAATGAAATGAGGCAAAAGTCGAGAGATAGCTTCACACCAATTAGAGAGTCGTAGTCAGTTTATTTTAGAGATTGGTACAGTAGGGCATGATCACTCCTCTTCTTGGGTACACTCTTATTTGCATGCAAAAAATTTTAATCCTAATATATGATGTGCATATAATTCTGATGCTCAGGGTCATAGTATTAGTGATTGTCGAGATTTGCAAAGAGAAATTGAAAAGATGATTCAAGATAGATCAATTATGGTGCAGAACATTGACAGTGAGGAAAGTTCTAGTCAAGCGATATGCAAACTAGTGGCTAAGATGTCAAGCTCAGCAATTGGAAAGTCATTCCTCTCCCTGATAGGATAGATGTTTGGTAGTTTATTTTGTTTTCTTTTCTGTTATCCGAATGATTTCAGGGTTGTAGTTAGGGATCTATCTTGTTTTGTCCCTTTTATCGTTTATGTTCAAATCCTTCTATCTTTTATTTCAACTAAATGAAGCGTCCCTTTCCATTTATGTTTTAAATATGTGTTGTTTTTTTATTTTCTTTATACAGTACATTTTATGTTGATTCTAGTGATATGACATGCCTGCAGAATTTTCAGCTAGATCTTAAAATCTAATTTGACCATGAAACATTTAATCGGAGGGCTAAAGGAAGAAAGAGCATCTGAGAAAATAGGTAGCATGCTGAGACATTTGGTGACAATTTGAAGACTTCTCTGAAAATTAAGGCAATTATTTTGAGAATCACGAGAATAACTTGGTCATCATTTGAAAGACATGTCTCAATTAGGTCAAGTAGTGAATGTGTGATCCTATGTCAAACGGAACAGAAAGAAAATCTGCTCCACGAAGTTATAAGTCCTTCAGTATGAGGAATGTACAACAAAAGTGGAGTGGTATGTTGAACAAAGTACAAGAGTAGTGATGCACAAATTCAGTTAAAGTTAGTGCTGTAAGAATGTCACGAATGATCTCCATCTTTCACTTTCAAATTGCATGATATGTACTTGCATTTTCAAGGATTGATATGACAGAGCCATTTCATTCTGCTATCCAAATATTGTGTCATCCTTTGTGAACCCTATTTGACCTTTAGTTCTCTTTTCTTTCATACCCCTCTTTTGAAATCAAGATAAGAGTCAGCAAAGTTCAAAAGGAAAGTGTCGAGCAAAAAAAAAATAGAGTCAGAAAAATATGTCAAAAAGAAAGAAAATGAGAGTGTCAAGAAAAATAAAGCCAGAAAAAGTTTCAAAGAAAAAAGAAAGAGTCAGAAAAAAAGAGAAGAGAAGAAATCAGAATCAAGCAAAAGAGCGAGCTATCAGAACTACGCGTGACCTGATTCTTCTCTCCCGAGGGTGAGATACGTAGGCTTCCCTAATCTGGGATCGGTCCAACTAAATAAACAATTTTGAGTTACCCAGTCAAAAGAAACTGGGGTGTGAGTTAATTTTTGTTGTTTGAGTCGATTCCAAAAGTTATAAGTCCTACCCCACTTCAAGTGTTGTTTGGGCCTCATGTCGTCCTTTTTTTCTAACCTTATCAAAAAATCGAGTTACAATCAAAGAAATACCTTCAGATCAATCTTTAAAAATGATAACGCTTAACATGCAATGCATATGATAATGTATTTTGGGAACTACTTGTCTTCTTCAGCATAAGAATTCAGGAGAGAAATAAAAATAAGAGTCCTATCAGTGAAATCCCTAACGGGAACCATAAGGCATTGGTAAGTTGAGAGAGATAAAATGAAAGAGTCTTATCCGTGAAAACCCACTCGGGCACCATAAGATAATTTTGAGTTGAGAGAAATAAAAATAAGAGAGTTTCATTGGTGAAAAACCCTCACGGGCACCATAAGATAATGGTGAGTTGAGAAAATCAAAATAAGAGAGGCTCGTTGGAAAAAATCCTTCAAGGAACCACTAACCAAATGAGTTCTCCGAATGCAATTTGCCCAATGAAGTAACTCAGTTTTAGGGCCATTAACTCAAGAACGATTGGTAGAAAGTTTGACGGAAAGATCAGGCAGCTTAATACAAAATACATGACATAATCATTAGAGTTGACTGTCATTTTTAGATAAATTTTTCTTTCCTTTATTTTCAAAAAGGGACAAATAATGTCTTTACTTTCTTCTCTTTATTTCTAATTTTTTCCTTTTGAGTTTGTCATCCGAACAAAAATCATTTTTCTCATGTCTTTAAGTCAAGTCCATGTCAAAACAAGTGAGAAAAGATTTCAAAGCTGGTTACCAACTTCTTCAATTCCACAAAGCAAGACAAAATGCTGGCACTTGAAAAAAGCGATATTGTAAGTCAGAACAAGTCATGTAGAAGGTTGTTGTCAACAGACAGATTTAGGGGATTCGTGAAAATACCAAGGTTTAAAAGGAATTATCTGAGAAACATAGCAAAACAAAGATACTGTGTTTGTTAAAGAGTCACTCTTAATATTTTAAGTTTGGATCAATGATGTAACAAGGTAATGACAAATGCTAATGATTGGAAAAAAAAATTAAATGTGACGAGTGCAAGAGAAATTGCCTCAAAAGCCAAAGCCGCAAGCCAACCACCCTATGTTAAACTCACAAGTTTTCTTTGTATGAAACAGGAGTAGATGCTACCTTCAAATCAAAGGCTTCAAAGCGCAAATATCTAGAGGTGAAATTCCTCGTTTCTGCAAATACAAGAGCAATGTTGTTTTACAGGTTTGATAATCACAATTGTGGTAAAACTCATCATCTTGTACCCCTAAGAGACACATTCTCTAATTTATGTCTTTCATGTCTCATGGCTAGGAGGTGCACTTCCTAATTTAGGCCTTTAATCCTAAAAAGTGCACTTCTAATAAGAATATTTTACTTTCACTCTTAACAGAGAGACTTGTTGGTCTCAGTCATTCAATTTTACCTCCAAAAGGTGCATTTGTTAATCAGAAATATTGATTCATCTTTCATTATGCATTATTGCAAGTAGTTGTGGTTGGGTTTGACACCCGTAAAAGCTTTTGATAATAAACTACGGCAAAAAGAAAATTTAATTTCTGTTATTAGGAACTTCACTTTAGGACCCTTCTAGGAAAATGAGACTTTATTTTTCTGAAAAATGAAATATTTCTTTATCATAATCTTTGTATGGGGTAATTTTTTTCTTGCTTTGATTTTGATGAATAGGAGCTCGCCTGAAGAATAGGGTGATGAAAATGAAAGTCAGGAGCCCGCCTGAAAAACAGAGTGATGAAATTAAAAGTTAGGATCCCTCCTAAAGAATAGGGTGACGAAATTGTAAGTCAGGAGCTCGCTTGAAGAACCGTGCGATGAAATTGAAAGTCAGGCCCCCGCCTAAAGAACAGGGTGATGAAATTATAAGTCAAGAGCCTACCTAAAGAACAGAGTGATGAAATTACAAGTCAGGAGCCTGTCTGAAGAACAAGGTTATTAAATTAAAAGTCAGGAGCCAACCTGAAGAACAGGGAGATGAAATTTTAAGTCAGGAGCCCGCCTAAAGAATAGGGTGATGAAATTACAAGTCAGGATCCTGCCTGAAGAACTGGGTGATAAAATTGCAAGTCAGGATCCCACCTGAAGAACAAGGTAAGAAAATTAAAAGTCAGGAGACCCCTTGAAGAACAGGGTGATGAACATTATAAGTCAAGAGCCCACCTGAAGAACAGGGTGATGAAATGGCAAGTCAGGATCCTGCCTAAAGAACAGGATAATGAAATAGCAAGTTTGGAGACCTCCTGAAGAACGGGGTGATGAAATGGCAAGTCAGGAGCCTACCTAAAGAATAGGGTGATGAAGTAGCAAGTTAGGAGCCTGCTTGAAGAACAGGGTGATGGAGTAGCAAGTCAGGAACCTGCCTAAAGAACAGGGTGATAAAATGGAACGTCAGGAGCAGGAGCCTGCCTGAAGAATAGGGTGATGAAATGGTATGTCAGGAGTCCGTCTGAAGAATGGGGTGATGAAATAGCAAGTCAGGAGACCACCTGAAGAACAGGGTGATAAAATGATAAGTCAAGAGCCCATCTGAAGAAAAAGGTGATGAAATGACAAGTCAGGAGCCCGCCTGAAAAATAGGTGAAGAAATTGAAAGTCAAGCAACAAGGTTAAGAGATTGAAAGTCAAGCAACAAGGTGAAGTAATTGAAAATCAAGCAAAAAGGTTAAGAGATTGAAAGTCAAGCAACAAGGTGAAGTAATTGAAAATCAAAAGATTGAAAAATAGCAAGTCAAGATCTCTCCTGGGGAACAGGGTGGTGAAATTAAAAGTCAAGCAACTAGATGAAGAAATTGTAAGTCAGGAGCCCACCCGAAGAATAGGGTGAAGATTTTCAAATTAAAGTTCAAATTATGAAGTACCACTGACAGAACATGGTCAGTTTTTGAGTTCATATCCAACATCAAAATTTGTATGGAGAAAGAATCTATTCTCAAGTTCTACCCAAAGAAGATCAGATCTTTTGTTAATTTTGAAAGCATCAGAAAATCAAGTCAAGAGTCCAAAAGAAGCTGCATAGATAGGACTTTTGTAATTTCAGTTATCTTTTAACTTGAAATTTTTATTTTTGATGTAATGACAGAGCCACAGATCGAACCTCAATAGGGCCTCACTCGACTCTCCAACTCGATATAGTCCTTTTTATTTTCAACCCTTTGAGATACCTGTGACTCGATCCCCTCATAATCTGGGTAAGTAGGATGTCCAAAATCAAGAATCGTTTGCATTCCTTCCTTCTGCTTCCTCCCTTCGAATAATGGTCGAGTCAAAATGCTATCTCATTGTATACTTCTTTTTCTGAAAACACTATTTGTTGACATCCAAAAAGGGTCATGATGTAGACACATAATTTTGTCCCTCCCGAGAGTGTATTTTTTATCCATTTTTACCCTATCTTACCACGTACCTTCACCCATGTTATAATTTCCACTCAACAACAAATCCAACAACCTCTTAACCATTTTAGACACCTCATCCTAACTAACCTACCCACACCCCTACCCCCACACACCTCCTTTACCCACGTACCCTCTGCCCCTTTCTCACATTTTATTCCATTTTTCTTAATAAACTCAAAGAAAATACAAAAAAAATATACAGACACACTTACTGGAATATAAGTATACACACACCATTACATATTGATAGACACACAGAATATAGGGAGGGGACTCTATTTTTTTCTATTTTTCTTCACAGGAGACCTCACGACAACATACACTCTCACACTCTATCAAACACATCGATACCTCACTAAAAAAGTCACACACTCACAGACAACAACACATAAATGGGGAGAAAATAGTAAAAATAGGTGAGAGAAGAAAAGATTAAACGAAGAGGTAGATCGAGAATAGGAGGTCAAAAAATAGAGAGTTGAGAAAGAATCAAATCACTACGTTTATCACTGTTTCAGCAAAGGGTTCACTGGAAAACACCACGACTATCGGAAGTTTGTCCCATTTTTTCGATCTTTCATTACTACCAGAGTTCGCCGAAGCTCCGGTGATACCATAATAACAATGGAACATGAGGTTTATACCAATTTGGGTATGGGTATCTCATTATTTCTCGATTTCAGTTTAGGTCGATGAAAAATGGAACAAGAAGGTTATATCGAGTTGGTATTTATTTGTTATTGAAGTTGTTCTCTTGAGGATTCCAATTTGGGATAGCTCGAGGTTCCAGATTAAAACAGATCCTTTGTTTAATTGAAAATTACTCATCAAATTAAGGTCCAATTCTATTCTCTCTCTTTTATTTTATTGTTTGTCATATTCGATGCATTGAGTTGAACATGATGTGTTGTTTGATTTGTGATGATGTGAATCGTTGTTTGTTTTGATTCGATGTTTAATTTCCTTGATTATGGATTGAATATGCGTGATGTCATGAAATAATATCTCATTAAAGATTAAAATTGATTATTTGGGGCAAGAATTGAAAATTGACAAAGGTGAATATTGGTTATTCTGATGCGTTGATGATTGTTTAAATCAGAGTAAGTATTGATATTTGTTAAACACAATAATATTATGATGGGTTGAAATTGTTAGGCAAACAGTAGGTTAGGTAGGCAAATTTAGGAATTATGAATTGTTGGAGAATTTAAAGTACTTGTGGAATGGTTTGTCTTTCTCGCATTTATAAAATGTATTCATTTAGCTGGGGAATACCCCATGGTTCATTGTATTTATTCATCGAGGAATACCCTGACGTATTATATTGGCGGAAGATGTTCGTGATGAAGGTCCGAGGTGTCGGGTAGAGCATAGTTCAGGGATAGTATAGGTTAGTGGGGATAGTTTGCAAAATAGACACTTTCAAAACTTATTTTGGCATTTAGACATAAGTCTTGAAAATTTAGGTGTTTAGACACTAAAATGACATCATCACTTCTTACATACAAACCTAGCACTAAGTTTTAAACTTTACACTTTAGTCCCCCACCTCATCCATTTAATATTTAATATTTTCCTCCTTTTTTATATTTTCACCATTTTTTCATATTTTCTATTTTAATTTTAAAAATTATCCAAGAAGTCACCAATAAGAGCTCCCCTTTTCACAATAATTTCTGATTTTGATCACTTTTTAGACTAAAAGTGGCTCATCACAACTGAAAATCTCCATTCTTGGTCATTGCCTCCATTGTTGCTCCATCCTTTTTGACAAAAAAAAATTCACCATTTCAATAGTTTAGAAGTCCTAAACATACATTTTTCCATCCCAGAGCTAGGAGGGAATCTATTATATCCAAAATAAATCGATTTGCATCTTTGTACAGACGTTTTTATACCAGTGATTGACTGGCTATAAACCGATACCTTAATCTATTATTTATTTGTGTGGTCTATTATGGAAGTAGCTGAGGTAGTTGTCATGGGTGGTAATTATATGGGTGTGTGGGAGGAGGGTCCCAACTATTAAAAGTGGAAATTATCTAGCAAAAAGACAGTGCCTATCCCGCTGCGTTGCAATGGACGACATGGTTCAAAGCATAATTGAGAGTAGAGAATCAAAATGCGAGCTAAAGAATATTGTGATTAGCTATGTAATGAATGGGCGGTGTAAAATACATCCCACATTCATAAATAATAATCGACATATATTGTTATATATGTTGGATGTCGCTGCCAATGGCTTTAGGCCATTATTGAGGATAAATGTCATCCCGGGGTCTCCAATAATCCCGCCACCACAGCTAACAATCGACGAACATGATTCATTTAAAGATGAGAGTTTGGATGCTCATACAATGGATTTGGAAGATTATTCAATGGAATTGAAAGATCCAATTTTCTCTGAAGAAGTAGGAGAAGAGTGCGGATTAGGAGCACAAACCCACCACACCTTCTCCGACGGAACTAATTTTTAGGTAAATCAAACGTTTAGCAGCCAAAAGGAGTTGAAATTATTGCTGGACATAACAGTTGTGAGAAATTCTTTTGATTATGCTACATTGAAGAGTTACAGCAAATTCCTCAAGGTAAAATGCGTTTGTCATAGCTGCACATGGATGTTGTGGGCGAAGAAGTATGAATTCACGGACAGATTCATCATCTATAAATACGTCAGCAATCATACTTGCGACGTCAAATATGCCATGCACAACCATATAAAAATCACGTATAAAGTCACTGCGTTGCTCTGTGTGAACATGTATCATGAAGGAAAGGGTCTGAACACTAGTGAGATTCGGAGAATCATTTTTAAGAACTTGAGAAGTAGACCAACCTATTGGAAATATTAGCTGGGGGTGTGATTTCCAAGGAAATGGTTCGAGGGACAGCGAAGCACGAGTGTTCCTTCTTGCCCGCTTTTTTCATACATGATCGATGCTCTTAATATTGGCACTACCTATTCTATCATGGTGAACAAGGTTGATTGTAGATTTATGTACTACTTTTTAGAGTTAGGCCCTTGTATTAGGGGATTCGCCCACATGAGGAAGGTTATTGCGGTCAACGACACTCATTTATATGGTAAGTACGAGGGCGTGCTACTAAGTGCGGTTGCACAAGATACAAAGAACCATATTTATCCCATTTCCTTTTGTATCATTGACAAAGAGAATGATGCATCTTGGACGTTCTTCTTTGAGAAGCTGAAGTCTATTATGATCGATGGACCAGATTTGTGCTTTATCTCCGATAGACACAAGAGCATCGGCAACGGCATCATGAAGGCTTACAACCATGCTCATCACGGGTACTGCATGAGGCACCTAGGTGAAAATCTCCTGATAAATCACCACTGTGGATAACACCTCTATCTATTCTACAAAACAATAAAGGCATATTCTCCCAAGGAGTTTAGCAACCATTTTATGGAGTTCAAGAGCTACTATCTCGAAGTAGCCTTTTTCCTTGAGCATGAGCTTGGTTTTAAGAAATGGAGCAGGGCATATTTCCCCAACAACAGGTTTGAAATGATGATCAATAATATTATCGAGTCGGTGAATGCTATATTGATTGTCGAAAGAGAGTACCCCATGGCATCCATAGTTAATTTGATTTCTAAGAGGTTTGGTGATATATTCAGGGACAGGTGTGCCTACATCCTCAAATATAAGGATAACAAATTTGTGACCACCTCCGAAAATATCTTAAGGGATAATATGAGCAAGGGAGAATCCTTCTATATGGAGAACATAAGCAGGGATAAAAAGAAATTCATGGTGTTTGGCAGTGGTTGTACGACCAAAGTTGACCTACTAAAAATGTCGTGTTCTTACAGGAAGTTTGACCTAGTCAAAATACCATGCGATCACGCGATGGCCTCTTTGTGATTAAAGCACGGTGATGATTATGGTTTGAGAGTCTATGATTACTTTTCGCCTATGTATAAAGTGGAAGAGTACCTCCTTGCACATTCGGAGTCAATTAATATTGTCCCTTTGAAATCTAAATGGCATGTGCCACAAGAATTGCTAGACGTGAACATTATTCTACCTTCCGTATTCACTAAGCTCGGAAGGAAGAAAATAAAATGTATTAAGGGCGTGGGCGAGACTTTTAAGTTGAAGAGGAGGAACAAGTTTTCATTGTTCAAGAGACCCGGGCACAAGAGAACCACTTGTAACAATAACAAATCGTAGTTAAACTTGTATGAATTTGTATTTTTGTAAGTCATGGCAGTGTATGCATTTTGACAACCCTTCAGTGGTCTGATTAATGCCAGCCTTGTCGATTTCACTCTATGTCTATTATCAACCTTTTAAGGTATTGAATATATTGTGTGTCAGGCCTATTGCTTGTATTCTTTATTTAACACATAATTAATTATTGATCTCATATAAAGTCTATTAAAAACCCTAAATATTCAAAGGGACAGATGAACACTTGAGCATTTATTACACATCAAAAAGTTGTTGCATGTCCACTCACACGTTGTGTCGATTGGGTATACGCTACCTCTTCGATTTCCACTGATTCACACATTTACCAATTAATGGGAGGGAAAATCAAAGGGTTCTATTTTGGTCTATATAAACACGCATCTACTATACCCA